>NC_081553.1:98115375-98266019 GCF_963082655.1 Stomoxys calcitrans | reverse complement strand
TGTACTAAATATGGTTCAAATCGGTTCATAACCTGATATAGCTGCCATATAAACCGATCTGGGATCTTGACTTCTTGAGCCTCTAGAGGTCGCAATTCTTATCCGATATGCCTGAAATTTTGTACGACGGATCCTCTCATGACCATCAACAAACGTGTTTATTATGGTCTGAATCGGTCTATAGCCCGATACAGATCCCATATAAATCGTTCTCTCTATTTTACTTCGTGAGCCCCAATGGGCGCAATTCTTATACGAATTGGCTGAAATTTTACACAGGTCTCCAACATATAATTTAATTGTGGTCTAAACCGGATCATATCCCGATATCGCTCTAATAGCAGAGCAATTCTTTTCGTATATCATTTTTTGCCTAAGAAGAGATGCCGGGAAAAAAACTCGACAAATGCGATCCATGGTGGAGGGTATATAAGATTCGGCCCGGCCGAACTTAGCACGCTTTTACTTGTTTTATTGTCCAATTACTATTTTTTGAAAAATTATTGCTACGGTTCACTGTTGTCTTGTCCCTAGGTCAATTTAACACACTTTCAACGATATAATCTTTAATAATAAGACCCAATGTTAAGGATTTATTAAACTAACATTATAATAAAAAAAATTTTAACACAAAGGAAATATTTTTCACCAAAGGGAATGTTCCCTTAAAAAGTTATATATTGGGTTGCTCGAAAAGTAATTGCGGATTTTTTAAAAGAAAGTAAATGCATTTTTAGTAAAACTTAGAATGAACTTTAATCAAATATATAATTGCCATTTTGTTCGATAACCTTTTGGCATCTTCCTGGCAAATTTAGTATTCCACGCTCATAGAACTTTTGGCCTTTATCTGCAAAAAACTGAACCAAGTGCGATTTTATAGCCTCATCATTGCCGAAAGTTTTACCATTTAAGGAGTTCTGCAAAGATCGAAATAAATGGTAGTCTGATGGTGCAAGGTCAGGGCTATATGGTGGATGCATCAAAAGTTCCCAGCCAAGCTCACTCAGTTTTTGGCGAGTGATCAAAGATGTGTGCGGTCTAGCGTTGTCCTGGTGGAATATGACACCTTTACGATTGACCAATTCTGGTCGCTTCTCCTTGATGGCTGTATTCAATTTGTCCAATTGTTGACAGTAAACATTCGAATTAATCGTTTGGTTCCTTGGAAGCAGCTCAAAATATACCACACCCTTCCAATCCCACCAAATAGATAGCATAACCTTCTTTTGGTGGATATCAGCCTTTGAAGTGGTTTGAGCTGGTTCACCATGCTTGGACCATGAACGTTTTCGACTAACGTTGTTGTAAACAATCCATTTTTCATCTCCAGTTATGATTCGTTTTAAAAACGGATTGAATTCATTGCGTTTAAGGTGCATATCACAAGCGTTGATTCGGTTTGTTAAATGAATTTCTTTCAATACATGTGGTACCCATATTAAAATTGACGCCAAACAAACAAATGTAAACAAAATTTCGCGCACTTTTTTTCTAAAGCAAGCTAAAAGTAACAGCTGATAACTGACAGAAGAAAGAATGCAATTACAAAGTCACAAGCCGTTGAAAAAATTTGTAAACGCCGACTATATTACTACTATATTACCGACAATTACTTTTTGGGCAACCCAATATTTGATATTCTTTACATTAAATTTGCTACTCTTTGGCTCGCCTCTTTAAAATTAGGATCAGGTACTACCAACAACTACATGTCTGGTTGTATACCTATGGGACCGCCCTCGTGTATGCTTCGTTATGAAACGGAAAGCCATTCTGACCTCCTTCCTGCTTCCTCTCAGTATAATACTCGTTTTTTGCCTCTCCGCATCCGCCAATATGATTTGCGCCATCCTTCGAACCGTTTCACAGTTCCACGGTGCTACGAGTATATGTGCGTACGTCGCCCATGCCCTTAACTCGGACTGCCTAGCCGTGAAAGGTTTCGCATTTATCAAGTCTATTAGTTTCATGCTTCTGGCCCTTACAGCCAACCCGTCTGCCCTCGTTATAGCCTAGCACCCAATCATGCGGATCGCGCCATCGTCATTTCTCCTTATTTAATTTCAAACCGTCCGTGGCCGTAAAAACCGCATCACATTACGTTATTGCCCGGAACTTCGCCTGCAGGATCATGTTATGGTCAGGTTGTTGTCTGACGTTCATCCATCCGTATATCATGAACTAGCAGATGAGAGACGCCTCGTACTCGAACGCAAGTGTATTCTCAGATATCCGATCCAAAACCTTTTCCAATCCATCTAAAGTCTTATCGTCACCTCGATTATACCGCGATAGTATGATCTGCTCCTATCGTTTATCACCCATTGATTTAAGTCTCATATGCGCAGTGGCTGCCACATACATAGTTTCAATAGCTATGGGTAGGGTATCTATAATAGTCTCAATCATCACATCTTTGACAAGATAACTTGTTTTAGTTACACTTTTGCTTCCAAACTATTGTACTACGACGTAGGATAGGTTAGTTTGGAAGAGAATGACGCCAAGACATATGTCTTAGCATCAACGTAGGCAATCAAGTGATTCATTGTGATTCTTGGTGAACTCTTCTTCTTCTCTTAACTGTAAGACCCGGCTGGAGGACAGATTTCGATGCACTTTCTAGTACCACTTCGTCGCTTTGATGAAGGCCCTCTATTTGACTGGGTTAGCGCCTCTGAGTTCACTTAATGCCTGAAAGAAAAAAGAACGAAGTATCCTATTTCATCTTAAGGATAGGGCAGGGCATTGATATAGGAAATTTATAATGTTCTCTGTAGCGTCTTTATCGAGACACCACCTACCTATACACCTATGTGAGACATGTGTTTACTTATTTATAATTTCCAACAAGAAATTTTACTATATCTCTAGCAAATCTTGTAAAAGCCTCCAAGAGGTTGTGCTGCTCTGCCTTTTAAAACTATTTGACAAAATAAATCTTTTTCTATTATTTTCAAAATAAATGTTGTACGGAATTGCTGTCATATTTCAAAAACACAATGTTGTATGAAAGAAAATAAGTAAAACAAATTACCGGAACAAGGATTAGGTAGAATCGGTGCCAACAAACAAATTAAGGGGCCCTGCTGTGCACATTGTCAAGTAACAATTTTTTTATACTACTATTTATGAATAAGAGAGTTACAAACGCTTAACCTTTTTGTAACCTACACCACAGCCAAGGTACAGGGTATTATTACTTTGTGCATTTGTTTGCTATATACTATATATTTTTTTTTGATATCGGGAGGTGGGCGGACCCTCACCTTACCCCAAAAGTACTACCCATAAATAAAAGTAGACCGATCGGGACAGTATGAAATTAAAATGAGAGGTATTCACGACTAGTGTGCGAATTTCATAATAGAAGTTGGGTCCAAATACCTGGGTGGCCGCCCAGCCCCAAAACCCCTTAAAATAGGTTTATTTGACAATATGGTACTCAAATGAAGGGTATTCGGGAGTAGATTACGAATATGGTCAGGAAGGTGGAATAGGCTATATAATTTGTTGATATTGGAAGGGAGCGGACTCTCCCCCGTTACCCCGAAAACACCACCCAAAATCAAGGTTGACCGATCGGGTCAATATGGGTATCAAATGAAAGGTATTGGAGAGTAAAATACGAATATGGTATTAAAAGATGGGTCCAAGGAATCCAGGGGCTATCCCAACCCCATAAGTTCCCCAAACAAACATATTGGACGTACATATCAATATGGGACTTAAATGAAAGGTATTCGGGAAAAGATTACGAATATGACATAAAAAATTATGTCTAAGTATTTGCGGGCCACTTCTCGAATTTTTTACTCGATCATAGCCTCAAAATACTTAAATGAAAGTTATTTGAGAGTTGATTACGAATATGATATTAAACTTTGTGTCCAAGAATCCAGGTGCCAATTTTCCTTCAAAAGTCGCCTCCAGTAGATTATTTGACCAATTTAAACTATGGGGGATCAAATGATAGATATTTTTGAGTAGAATGCGTCATTCAAATATGTGCTCAAGTGGCAGATGGAGTGTGGTGCACAACCCTTCACCAAACGGCAATATACACCAATCATGAAAATATGGGGATAAATTAGAGGTATAAGTTGTGGGCTACGAATCTGAGATCTTCATTCTGCCCATATATCTAGCGGACCACCTCACCCCAAAACAGTCGATCCATCACAATGACCTAACTGGACACTGTGTAGGCCGCCATACCCCAAAAATTATGACTTCCAGCGTGATAGGAGGAGTTGCAAACCTTAACGTTAAGATTGCAACCATTTTAAGTTCATCGATAGACAAGGCCAAACGACGTGCTGCTGGGCAACACTGTTTTCTTCATATATATAGGTGAGGCTCCCATATACGAACATTCTATTTTTGCAAAAGCTCTTACATATACTTTATACTAGTATGTAAACTCGTAGATTATATAGTCAGCCCTGCTCGACTACTATTTATATTGGTACACTAAATTTCATTGTACTGCCGTGTTGCCACCCCTTTACTCTTTAGTAGCTTAAGGCCCTTTGCCTGGTGCCTCTTGCTTACGCATCTGAAACACTTCAAAAGAAAACACCTGCTAAGCAAATACTTGGCCATATTTTACTATGAAAAAGAAAATGCATTGCACTTAAAACATTTTTCATACGGCCTTTCATACAAAGCCGTAAGGATATTTAACTTGTTTCCCTTTAAAATGATGGCCAAGCTCTTTTGCTGCTTTGTTGGGCTAGTTTTCATCCACACAAGTAATAAGCCAGTTACTCCCATTTCTACTACTTACTTCAACCCTGACCTCATACCTTGATAAATGGAAGATACTTATACAGTTATAAAAAGTTGATACGATGGCCACCATAATCATCGATCATTTATTATAGCGAAACGCCAGAATGAATTTAAATTTTGAAACACGTCATAAAATGTACTCACCTGCGTATGATTTATGTGCTTAACCATTTTCGCGTCACTCATACGTCATGATGGCAATGACAAACAGAAAAAACAAACCACAATCGTATAAACCAAAAGCAACGATAAGAAAATACAAAAAAGAAAAAAAATACTTTGATTGATGCGTTTTGGATATACTGAGTACTACGAGGCAGGGGTTGAGGTTTGGTATCTGCAAGGATAGTCCGCACGCAATGTATTTTATAAACATTCTAAGGAATTTGTAATAAGGGCGCCTGAATTAATGCTTGAAATTTCCTATATATAGAGGGATATTTCTGTCATTTGCGGAATTGTGGAATGCAAGTAGTGCTAAAGTATTGGCTAATAGCTGCGAAGTTTTTTGAAAAGAATAAATAAGGTAGGAAAATGAGGAAAGTAAAAAAGAAATAAAAAATCATAAAGTTCATCCGGGCCGAACTTTGAATACCCACCACCTTAGATATCTTCTATTATATAAAAATGAAATTGTTGCGCTTTGTTTGTTTGTTAGTTTCATTGTCTGTTCCGTGTAGACTCAAAAACGGCTGGACCGATTTTCATGAAATTTTCACAGATAGGCTCCCAGTGCAAATAAGGTACTAATTTTTTTGATATCCGAAGGGAAGGCGGACCCTCCCCCTTATCCCAATTTTCAAAAATGCCAGATCTGGGATATGGGTGCACCGATTTAAGCGAAATTGTGTATGCCACCTTATGGTACCCCAAAAACACGACATTGGTTTAAAATTTTGGGGTCAAATAACCTGGGGGGACGCCCCATGCCAAAACCCACCCGAGCGGACATGTTTACCGATTGGGACAATATGGGTATCAAATTAAAGGTATTTAAGAGTAGAGTTCGAACTTGGTATAAAAATGTCACCTTAAGTGCCGGGGGGTCTCCCAACTCCAAAAAAACCATCAAACAGGTCACTTTCACCACTTTTGGTAATATGGATATCAAATGAGTTAGAGTAGAGTAGAATAAGTACTTGGCATAAAAATGTCACCTTAGGTGTAGAGAGAGTGCCCCAACCCCAAAAACACCACCCAACAGGACACTTTTACCGCTTTGGGCAATGTGGGTATTAAATGAAAGGTATTTAGAAGTACAATAAAAAGCTAATATAAAAACTTATTCCTCGGTATTTGAGGCCCCCTCCCCCAAAAAACCTCTCAACAGGACATGTTTACCGTTTGGGACAATATGGTTATCAAACGAAAGGTGTTTGGAATTGGTTGTTAGTTGTTGTTATAAGAATTTCGTTCAAGGTATCTACGGGGCCTATCCATCCCCAAAAACCTCCAAAACGGGCATGAACGTCCAACATCACAAAATGGGTGTCAAATAAAAGGTCTTTAAGAGTTGACCACGAATCTGATATACACATTCGGGAGAGAGTCTGGGAACGGCCCACACTCTAAATACCCTTCAATAGGACATGTTGTCCGACCGGGATAATAAGGGAATTTAACGAAAGGTTTGCGACAGTAGAGTTCAAATCTAATGTTGATATTAGACTTCAAGTATCTGTGTCACGGCCTGCCATTCAGACGAACATGTAGATGCAGACTCAAATAAATGGTCATTTGGGTGTTACCGTCGGGAGGGACCGACCCTCTCTCCCAATAAAACAGCACCAAACTGTCACGTAGGACGACCGAGAATATATTGTACTCAAATGAAAGGATGTGTCCGAGGGCAATCGCCGTAACCCCATCCTACCCAAAAAAATGGATTAAAAAATAAAGTCTGATCAGGATAAAATAGGACAGCAATGACAGGTCTTTGGTAGGAGAGTACACTTTTTACCCACAAATTGGGATAGATACAGGAGGACCTGCGGATCTTTAAAAATGTGGTATCACAAGTGGAGCTTTAAAATCTATTTCGAATATAGATAACCAGTACAAAAAAAAAAAAAATAATTAGTTTGGATCTGATAGATACCCGTAGCCCTGAATATCGTGCTCTTGCAAAATGCTGATATTATTTTAGAGTCCGCCCCCAATACTCCCTCCAAACCGGTCATGCTTGCCTACTATGGCAATAAGGGTCTCAAGTGTTTGGGGTTAGTCTTACCCCATAAATTCCTCCTAAACCAATTGCAATTGTGGCTCAAACAAAGTGAATTTAACAGTGGGGAACGATTCTGATATTATTTTAAGTCCAAGTGAGTGGGTGGCCATCCCAGCCAAATGGAAATTAAAACCAATAATGACAATATTAGGCACAAATGAAATGTATTTGAGACTAGAGCAATAATCTGATACATGGGGGTCCACCTCACCACCAAAAACACCCCTATACCGGACATATTCACCGATCATAGCAATATGAAAGGTCTCAAATGAAAGGTATTTGGGAGTAGAGCTCCAATATGATATCCACATTGGGGCGAAATATCTGAAAGGCCGTACCAGTACCCCAAAATATGACTTATTTCCTGCCAGTGTCAGTATAGGCCTAAGATAAAATAAGAGAGTGAAAGAAGGCACAGCGGAGCGGATCCTCTCCAGTTAGTCTCATATATATAAATCAATTTGTGTTTGTTTGTCGGTTTGTTTGTTTGTTTCGTATAAACTCAAAAATTGCTGAACCGATTTTCTTGAAATTTCATATTAAAAATTAGGTCCATGTAACTGGGTTCAAGTAACCCCCTAAAATAAACTTTTTGAACAATATGCGACTCAAATGAAAGATATTCGGGAATAGACTACGAATATGGCCAGGAAGGAGAATAAAATATTGTTGATATGGGAAGGGGGGGACACCACCCATTACCCCAAAAACACCACCCAAATTAAAACTGGACCGATAAGAACAATATGGGTATCAAATAAATGGTATTCACGAGTAGAATATGAATCAAATGAAAGGCATTGAAGAGTATAATACGAATATGGTATGGTTCTTATCCCAAAACGCCTCCAATCAGACAAATTGAACTTTCCTATTACTATAGAGCTCAAATGAAAGGTATTCGGTGGTAGATTCAGAATCTGGCATACAAAATCAGTTAGAGGTAAAGGTGGTTCACCCCACCCCCAAAAACGCTGCAAATGGCACATTAGCCAATTACGACTACATAGGACTCGTTTTGTTTGTTTTTCCGTATAGAGTCAAAAACTGCAGAAACGATTTTCAACAAGGGACTCCACTGGAAGGTATTCGGGAATAGATTACGATTATAGTAAAAAAATTAATTCAATGTATTGGCTGGTGTTTCCACTCCAAAAAAACCCGGAAATGGTCATATTGGCAATTTCGGAGTAGATTAGGGAAATGGGACTCTAATGGAAGGTATTCGGGAGTAGATTATGATTATAGCAAAAAACAAGTAAAAGCGTGCTAAGTTCGGCCGGGCCGAATCTTATATACCCTCCACCATGGATCGCATTTGTCGAGTTCTTTTCCCGGCATCTCTTCTTAGGCAAAACAGGATTTAAGAAAATATTTGCTTTGCTATTAGAGCGATATCAAGATATGGTCCGGTTTGGACCACAATTAAATTATATGTTGGAGACCTGTGTAAAATGTCAGCCAATTCGAATAAGAATTGCGCCCTTTGGGGGCTTAAGAAGTAAAATAGGGAGATCGATTTATATGGGAGCTTTATCGGGCTATAGACCGATTCAGCCCATAATAAACACGTATGTTGATGGTCAAGAGAGGATCCGTCGTACAAAATTTCAGGCAAATCGGATAATAATTGCAACCTCTAGAGGCTCAAGAAGTCAAGACCCAAGATCGGTTTATATGGCAGCTATATCAGGTTATGGACCGATTTGAACCATACTTGGCACAGTTGTTGAATATCATAAGAAAACACGTCGTGCACATTCCAATCGGATAAGAATTGCGCACTCTAGAGGCTCAAGAAGTCAAGACCCAAGATCGGTTTATATGGCAGCTATATCAAAACATGGACCGATATGGCCCATTTACAATACCAACCGACCTACACTAATAAGAAGTATTTGTGCAAAATGGTGCAACCGGCTGGATTTACTCCTTCGGAAGTTAGCGTGCTTTCGACAGACAGACAGACGGACGGACATTTCTAGATCGACATAAAATGTCGCGACGATCAAGAATATATATTTCAATTCAATTCAATTCAATGGTTCTTTATTTCATATAACGTTATAATATGTATAAAACAATTTTACAAAAAATATCTTATTGATAATAAAGAATTTTACAGCATGGTTTATAATTAAACCGTCTGCCGGAGTATTGAGTTATTATATTTTTCTGTTTAATTTTATTCTTAATTAGTAATTAAACTCTTCTATTAACATATTTCTATATTTTCTTGCTTCCTTTAAGAAGTTTAGTAAATTCACCCAGCAAAAACCTTCACCACCATTTAGTATGCTAATAATTTCGGTTTGATCCAATAGAGTTCTATTAAAATGTCTAACTCTCATATTTGCTAATACTGGACAGCGGCCAATGAAATGGACTAAATTTTCTGCTTCTCCCAAATTACACAATGAACATCTTTGTTCATTCGAGGTCCTATATTTATTAAAGTTCAACCACATTAGATCACCTCTAGCTTTCAGAATCAAAGTTATTTGTTCTTGGCTGAATTTTTCTGTGCAATACATGGGGCCAACATTGTAATCGAGGTATTTATATATTCTGTTTTCACTTTGCTGCGCTTTTTGTAAGTGATCATTAAACTTATTGGCTTTCATGTCCATTAAAAGTTGCTGTGCTGCACTCATCCAAGATTTTTTATTTATTTTTACATTATTACTATTTATGTTATGCAACGAGAGTTGGGTACTATAATCGTTAAACCAGGCTAGATTTTTGTTTGCAAGTTTTTCGGCTAGTATATGTGGCAGTCGGTGGCTCTCGAGATCGAATAACACTTTCGACAAGTATTGTAAGTGCAAAGAATAAGTATATATGTAACCAGGTTCGTATCCTGTCTCTAGAGCGATTACGTAGTTTGGAGTGGCCTCTGGAAGTTTCAATATTTTTTTAATAAAGTATCGGTAGAGTTTTTCCACCTCATTAAAGTAGGAATTTCCCCATATCTGCGCACCGTAGCTATGTATAGAGCGACAAACGGCTAAAAACATTTTCCACTTCGAGGTTAGGTTAACGGATGGTTTAGCAATAAAATGTTTCCATGTGGAATTAAGAGCAATTTTTGCAGCTTCTTCTTTCTTTGACAGGTGTTTAGTAAATGATAATTTCGGAGTTAGTATCAGTCCCAGGTACTTGTATTCATTTACTATTCTGATCAGTTCGCCTTTGTATGCCCATTTTTCGTTTGTGGAAAGTTTTCCGCCTTTCCTAAATACCATTATCTCAGATTTTATCTGGTTAACTTCCATTCCCCATTTATCACAGTAAGATTCCAAGTTGTAGATCATTTGTTGTAAAGTTCTCGGATTATCCGACATTATTATTATATCATCCGCGTACATTAATAGACGAATGTTAGTTTGATCCACTTGAAGTCCTCCCTCCAAGTGTTCATGTAAATCATTAAGGTAAATGGCAAAGAGGGTTGGCGACAATAAACAGCCTTGTTTAACTCCAGTACATGTGTCAAAATATTCCGACATTTGGGAGCCTGACCAAACTGCAGACCTTGTGTTCTCATAGATTTTTTCTACAAAGCGGGTAATTTTAGATGACAGACCGATTTCGTGCAGTTTATATATTAACAGTCCTCTTGGCACTCTATCAAATGCGGCCTTAAAATCGACGAAAAAAGCATAAACCTTTTTATTGTCGTGTAATTTAATATTAATTATAGCTGAGAGATTAAAGATATTGTCCACTGTAGAGTATCCTTTTCTAAATCCCGCCTGATATTCGTTCAATATTTGATATCGGTTTAGCCAGTCCACTATCCTACAGTTGATCATTCCTATCATAAGTTTCCCTATGCAGTTCATGAAAGTGATACCTCGATAGTTACTCACTTCGTCTAGGTTTCCTTTTTTATGAATTGGGAATATGATACCTGTGCGGAATATTTCGAAGTCGTCGAAACCGTTCAAAATATTAGTGAAGGCATTGCATAATTTTCCTAAGAATTCGTCTGTCGCGTGCATAAAAAACTCGTATGGGTCGCGATCTTCTCCTGGTGCTTTGTTTGTCCCGACATTTCTAAGCTGTTCCTTAATCTCGCCAACGGAGAACTCTCTATCAAGCAGTAGATCGGTTAAGTTATTGGGAGCATAATACATTGGTTCGGTATTGCATAACGGATTCAAAAGGCGTTCAAAATAGCTTTTTAATATGTTCGCAGAGATGCAACAGCTTGTATCTCTGTCGATTTGTCTAATTTCCTTTGCAATTTTCCACCAGGTTTTACTATCAGATACCGTGTCCATCTTTTCCGCAATACTTTTATAATAATCAATTTTTTTGACTTTACATAGCTTCTCGTATTCTTTCTTCTGTTCGACGTAGGCATTCTTGTCGCATATTTTATCAGACTTCCTAAATTTATTGAGCGTACTCATTGCCTTCTTTCTACTTTTTGAGCAATCCTTGTCAAACCATTTGTTTTTGAAAAGATATTTCTTGTTATTTAAACAGCTAGGATATGACTCATAGATCGTTTTTATAAAATCTTCCAACCTGGGATTCAATGGCAGAGTGCACAGTTGTTGGTTTAAATTGTTATGAAATGTTTCTTTCTTTGCTTCTTTCCAAGTTAATTTTGGCAGGAGATTACCTTTTTGTGGCATTCTCTGACTTGTGTACGGCATAGCTAGTTCCAGAATTACAGGCAGGTGGTCAGACCAGATTTGCTCATCTACTCGAAAAGTCTTAACATAAGTCAACATATTCAGAGATACGGCACACACATCAATTACAGAACTACCATTTCTATTTAGAAAAGTAAATTTACCTTCTTCATCTCCTGGCATCCTCCCATTTAAAATCACTAGACCATTATTATTACAAAACTCAACGTATTTTTTTCCATTTGGAGTAATTGTTTTATCTTTCGAGCGCCTGATGTTACTCATACTACGATCTTCCAGTAGTTCTAAAGGCAGTTCTTGTTCTTCTCCGATCCGAATATTATGATCCCCAACTACAATTCCAGTGCCTTCAGAACTATCCACAGCCGCCTTTAAATTTTCGAAATCTTGATTCCAATTCGCTCCTCTAAGATAAACCGGTAAAATTTCAAAACGGATCGAATTAAATTCGCATTGCAGCACATCTTGATTTCCTCGATTTGAAAATACATGCTTGAAACCATTTTCCTCCAAATCATTTCGTATTCCATACAGTTGACCACCAATACCTCTCCCTCTATTGCTATTTCTGGTAGCAAAGTTCCAGTAAATTTTAAAATTTTTAAATTTTTTTGTATAATTTTCTTGATTTTTCTTCTCAACATGCGTCTCCGAAAGAATAAAAATGTCGAACTGCTCTAAGTATTCAAAAAACCTGTGGTGAAGATTTTTACCGGCCAAACCATGAATATTGTATGCTATAATATTTACTGTATAATCTTTTGGTTTTTCAATAATTTCTATATTAAGTTTTTCTTCACGAGAATTTAGATTCCTATTTTCATTCAGCAATCTATTTGCCTTTAGTAGTTTTTTGCAATTAAGTTAGCTACTAATTGATCATAACTTAAATTAATTGTTTGTATATCCTTACCAAAAATATTTTGTAAAATTTCGGCACCGCAACTTTGGCCACACATTAGCTTATTTTTAAGATTCCAATAGAAAGTTTTTCCCTCCGTCACAAGTTGTTCACCTCTCACCCCGATCTTTTTATCTTTATTAATTTTCTGCAGTTCTTTTTTCAATAGCAGCATTACTTTCTTTTTCTGCAAACGCATCCCACTGAGGTCTCTTTCTATAAAAACGGATGAACCAGCCAGCATCTTTGTTGATTTTAGTACTTCTCTCACAGTTCTCGACGATTGAAATTCAACTATAACCGTCATTTTGTCTCCTGTTTCTTGAATTTTTTTAACGTTTTCTATGTCCAGCTCAGTATTCATCTTTAGATTGTGTTGGAAAATTTTGTTGACAGCCCCATACAAAGATTTTTGGTTTGGCAACCCTCGAATTATTAGTTTACTTCTTCCTAATTGATCTTCCAGTCTTTGCAGTCTTTTACGGTCCTCTTCCTTCTCTTCTCGCAGTGCTTTAATCTCTCTTTTGAGTTCTTCATTTTCGTTTGTAAGCCGATTAACATCGCTCTTAACACCTTCCATGTGGGTTTTGATATCCAATATGTCAGATTTTGTTGGTAAATTTTCTAATTTATCGTCCAAAAGTTTTGACATGGCCTCTTGCATCACCTTCATAAGTTCCAATGTGGACATGCTTCCTACCAAGGCCGAATTATCTGGAGATGTTTCCATTAATCTCCGTTTCACATTTTGTTCTACTCGTCCCACTGTGTTGGCTGTACTGAATGGCGAATTGACTGGAGGAGTTGACATATTTTTAGGCGCAATTAGTATTGTTGCAGTTGATTATTTAATTTAAAAAAGTTGTAACGGTCAGGTGTAATTCTTCTTCTTCTTCTCTTAGGCGATAAGTGATAGCGTTCCAAATTTGAAAAGGTGGCAACCTCGTACCAAAACCAATATTTGCCAGAAAGAGTAAACACAGCTGTTTTGTCAGTGATCAACACAACTCTTTTAACTTTTGAGTAAAAACCAAAATTATTCACTTTCCAGTCCAAAATTTGGGAGTTTTGATTTTTTAATTTGGTTCCACTAGTGATGCCGAACGCCAAAACTTCCGATACTCAATATGGCCAGTTGAGCGTCCACGCTGTGCAGTATTTCGAGTATAATTCACGGTGTTACAGGGCCAGATATAGCAGCTGGGGCCAAAAACTCTGGAGCCGCGCACAGAAATGACTACTCTCGGTAAGAAACTCACTCGTCTGAGACCCAATATACTTTATTGGGTCTCAGACGAATATTTCGAGTAGTTACATTTAGGCAATTTTAGGCCTAAATGAATGGTATTTGGGAGTAGAGCACGAATTTTATATCTACGTTTAGGTGAAATGAACAGAACGGTACCAAAATGTACCAATTTTTAAATAATATTTAGTCAACCATCATATATTTCTTAATTGTACCTTCATGCCAAATTTCCGACCTCAAGCTCCATCTGAACAGAAAGTACAAAATGGTATCAATACATTTCTTAGTTTTATATACATACTAAATTTTCGACTTCTAGCTTCATCTGCACAGAAAGTACCAAATGGTACCAATATTGGTACCCAAATGTACGAATTGATATAAATTAATAGTTACCCTTCATATTTTCACTAGTTGTACCTACATGCTAAATTTCAGACCTGTAGCTCCATCTATAGAGAAAGTACCAAACGGTACCAGTTTTGGTACCAAAATTTAGTAATAGATCAATTAGTCGTCCATCGTATTTTTGCTAGTTGTACATGCCTGCCAAATTTCAGACCTCTATCCTCATCTGTAGAGAAAGTACTAAATGGTACCATGTAAGGCACTAAGCCTACGTCTTCTCCCGTTAGCAGCACTAGTATTCCAGTTTTTCCTTTCACCCTCATCCTTTTGCACCAGATGTCTTTTAGGTCAAATTTCAAAAATCTATGCAAAGATTACCCATTTCGTACTTTTTTGGTACTTTTGTTAGTGCCTAAATGTATACATTTCCAAAAACTCTTTTTGTCCCTCAATTAAGGTTACCAAATCTAACCTAAGATCCAAAATTCAGGGCTCTAGTTCAATTAACAAAGAAAGTACCAAATAGTACCAATTGCGGTACTAAACTTAATATTCCACCCACTTCCGGTATGATTTTCCAGAATTTTTTACCATACCTTTTTTTTTGACGCTCTATAATTTGAGACCAAGAGCATAATTCTAGTCCTTTCCGTTCGCGCTGGGCAAATATGTACCATTTCGTTCTTTTTGGAACTTTTTAGTATCTAAACGTAAGAATATCACCAAATCCAAATGACAAGGCGAGTTATTGGTGGCTTTTAATAACCAATGCCCACCCTATTCCCGCGGCGATCGGTCCTTTGGACCGGAATGAACTTGACGAGGATCACCACCACCACATGAATATGTGGTTACAATAACAACAACAACCGAATGGAGATCTATCTCGTGCCTATGACACAAGACCATCATTCGATCAAAAAATCGTCATTCTAGCTTTAGCCGAATGGGCTGGGCGATGATCAGTCAGTCAATCAGCAATCAGTCATTCACACTACTCCTATACCGCGACTGCAGTTGCAGATACTAGAAAGAGAACATTTTTCTATTCACTACCTGTGAACACCTCCGGTAGCTCTCAGTTGAGCTTCTAATGATAACAACGAACATCCATAGATCGGAGCTCAAAGTTTCAGACTGTGTGTGCTCATAATTATGGGAAAAACTGATCGTTTCCTATATCTGCTTGTTTTCATGTACTTGCAAATCGGTCGAATGCTGTAGCTTTTCCTCAATAATAGTCATGTCACTAGAAGAAAGTTTATGACAAATAAGTTCTGGATCCGACCATATTTGCATAAAGCTTCAATTGTGTATAAACCTTTGTCTCGATTTAAGCTCTTGGGTCCGTAAAAGGCGTTTTTATAGCACGATATCAGAAGAAAAAACTCTCTGTCTCTTTGTCAAAAATATAATTAAGCATTAAATGGCTTGGGCAGGTTATTTTGCTTTTAACACCTAATTGCCAAGTCTCAGTAAAGGCCTTTCTGATTTGGTTGAAAATATCTTTGAGCTTCAATTTCTTGTCGTTTTTACACACTGTGTGCTGTCAAGAAAGCCTAAATTGAATAAACGATTTTTTGTTTAGGCACAAAATCATTTTTCCAGCGTTATTTAATAAACATCAACATAATTCATCAAACTTCTTATCATTTGTTTGCTAAGAATAGAATGAACACGATTACGTGGCATTAATGTGCAGCCACAAAGTCACAAGAAGGAGGCCGACACAAGGGTCCACAAGTGTTTGCCTATACCTTTTGTTATGGGCGATTTATTTGAGAAAATCTTCTATATGACTATAAATTTGAGGTAATAAATAATTATAATCGTTGCTGGCCAGTTGCAGACCCAACACGTCGCTACAGCGTAGGAAACAGAGTGTGTGCGTGTGTGGCCCAACCATCTCCTGTTGTGGAAGCTCATCGACCACAAATGCCACTTGACATGGCCATTATTGCCAACGAATAAAAGGAGGAAGAATCAACGCACTCATACAACGCACTCATCCACAAGTGGTGGAGATACATAATGTCATTTATATTCAGTTTCCTTCTCCTAACCCCCACCTGTGTGTGAATCACCATCGCCCACACCATCATCCCCACCCTCCACATTGTACTGCTCATCAGACATTCATTTGAAAATGTGATGGCATCAGAGCACATTTCCACATTGTCCACGTTAATGTCGATGTAACATTCATTTTGCGGTTATTACACGACCACTCTTAATGTGCATTGTAATGGCAATTGTCTGTCAATGCCCACCAAGAAATGGAAGAGTTCGATAGGCCGAGCGAAGAGGGTAACCAGAGAGTGAACAAGGGAGAAAGAGAGAGAGAGAGAGGGTAAGCAAACGAAAGAAAAAACAGGGCAAATGAAAGCCAACAACGCTGACCCACCTAGGACCTCAGCACCTTCGTTATTTCTCATAATAAATGCGAACATGTGGTGTCTGTATGTTCACATCATACATAAGCAAAAATGTTATTTAGTTATACATCAAACATATACATCAACACACAAATATGGTATATATTTAACTTTCTTTGGTATTGGGGTGTAACGAATGATGAGAACCACCTTAAAGCAAACAAGAAAAAATGCATTAAGTTTGGCCGAGCCGAACTAAGGATACCCACCACTTCGAATACAAGGGACGCTACAAAAGTAGACCGAAAGGGACAACAGACGACGCCATACTTTTAGCCGCTCTTTTGACACTTCTCTTCAGTAAGGTTTGCCATTTTATGATGGAAAGATATACGAGCCAACAATTAATAAAATTTACCACCAAAATTCGGAGTCAGTGGCCTCAACGTTACGCGCTTCAGCTATGGGGTTCATTTCTGGCTAAATGGCTTTCTAAATAATCAAACTATGCGTTATTGGTCAGACAGAAATTCACACGTACTCCATGAGTCATCATTGCATACCGAAAAAATACGGTTTGGTGCAGTTTATGGGCCCGCTGCGTCATTGGACCGTACTTCTTCCGCGATGATCAAGAACGGCACATTACTATGAATGCGAATCGCTTCCGTTCAAGGATAACACAACATTTTTGGCCCCAATTGGATGATATGGACTTGGAGGATATGTGATTCCAACAGGACGGCGCCACAAGCTACACAGCGAATGTCACAATTAATTTATTGGGAACCAAGTTTGGAGAACGTGTTATCTCACGAAATGGTCCAGTCGATTGGCCGCCTCGGTTGTGCGATTTGACGCCGTTAGACTATTTCCTATGATCTGTGTCAACAAGCCAGCGACGATTGATGAACTTCGTACGAATATCGAATGTGAAATTGCAGTAGTGTTGGCCGATTAATGCTTGAAAACCGATTAATGTTTGAAAACCGTGTTCGAATGTACTTTCACAGAAAAAAAGAATTTCATAGGTATCCAAAACCGTTTTTGTTTTATTTCAAAGAACTTTTGCAGCGCTTCTATTGAAAACCCATAAAGGTAAGGGCACCGTAGGGGAGAGGTTAGCATGCCCGCATATGACGCTGAACGCATGGTTTCGAATCCTGGCGAGAACATAAAAAAAATTCTCAGCACCGGTTATGCTACGTTTAAACTTCTCCCCAAAGAGTTGTCGCTGTGCGGCACGCCATTTGGACTCGGCTATAAAAAGTAGGCCCCTTATCACTGAGCTTTAAATATGAATCGGACACCACTCAGTGATTTGAAAGAAGTTTGCCCCAGTTCCTTAGTAGAATATTCATGGGCAGATTTGCATTTGCATATATTAACCATATTTCGCCATAGTACGGAGAAAAATGCATCATTTATGAAGCCATAGCAGCTATATCTAAATAAAGTCCGATTTTTACCAAGGCTATGTAAGGGTTTAAAATATGCATTTTTATGGCTCTTAAAACAACATTCTGAAGATCGATATATGTATGTGGCAGATATATCCAAATACGGACCGATATGAACTATAGAGGGCAACAACGTCGAAAAGCTGGCTGCGTAACGGTTTAAAACAACTCTTTGAACCAAAATCATCGCTTAAAAAATGCATCTTTTATGGACCTTAAACCATTATTCGGGATATAGGTATATGTATACGGCAGCTATATCCAAATATGGACCGATATAAACGATAGAGGGCAAGAATGTCGAGTAGCTTCAAGCGGGTCACTGTGCCAATTTTTGCGAAATCGGACGTTAAATACGCGCTTTATTGTTCCAAGGTCTTAAATCGAGAGAACGATCTATATCGCATATATATTTAAATATAGACCCATTTGGACCATAATTAACTCCAATGTCAAAATGTCTAACACAGCCTATTGTGTCAAATTTTAGCGAAATCGAGTAATAATCGTGCTTAAGTGCTCGGTAAATCCTATTTAATTTGAGGCCTAAATTATCGTGATTGGTCTTTATATCCATATGAAAGGTAGTGCTTTTTGGGGGTGGGATAGTGCCTAAGACATTTCGCCCAAATATGGATGTCAAATTCGTGCCGACTCCCAAATACCTATCATTTAAGCCCAAATATGCCATTGTCTATAAATATGTACGGGTTGGAGGGCGTTTTGGGGCTAGAGCTGCCGCTCCGTAATTTTTCCTAAAACAAGGGTTCTCATTCGTTCTTTACTAACAAAAACCTTTCATTTAAGCCCCATATTGATATGTTCTGGATATGAGGGCTTTGGGGTTTACCCACAACTAGATTCCTCTTCTACACTCAAATACCATTCATTTTAGTCCCATATTGTCATGATGGGTCAAATAACCTATTTGAGGGCTTTTAAGGAGATTAAGTGCCACCTAAACCCTTAACAAAAATTTTAATGTAATTTTTCTAATATAATCCCAAATTGATTTCATTTGAGTCCCAAGTCGGCTAATATGCCCATTTGGGGGTTATGACACCACTCATTACATGGAGTTAATTTTTCCCATATTCTTTATCTACTCTCCAATACCTTGCATTTGATTCCCATATTGACATGAACGTTCAATATGTCTGTCTAGGTAAGTTTTGGAGTTGGGGCGGCCCGCTGGGTATTTAGACTCAAATCTTAATACAATATTCGTATTTTACTCTCCAATATCTTTCATCTGATACCCATATTGTTCCGATCGGTCCAAATTTTGGGTGATATTTTTGTGGTAAGGGGAGGGTGCGTCCCCCTTCAGATATCGAAAAATTATTTAGCCTTTGTTTCCTTCAAAACCAACCTACACAGCCCGCAAAAATTTCAAGAAAATCGGTACTGCCGTTTTTGAGTCCATACGGATCAAACAAACAAACCGAGTCCATATAGTCGTGATTGTCTAATATTCCCATTTGGGGGCGTTTTTTGGGGATGGAGTGACCTGCTATACGTTGACCTGATTTTGTATGCCAGATTCGTAATCTACTCCTGAATACCTTTTATTTGATCCCCATATTTATATAAACGTTCAATTTGTCTGCTTGGAGTTTTGGGGTTAGAGTACTTCGACAAATAATCTAATACCAAATTCATAGTCTACTCTTCAATACCTTTCATTTGATACCCATATTGTCCTTATGGGTCCACTTTTGACTTTGGGTGTTGTTTTCGAGGTAACGGGGGAGGATCAACCCCCTTCCGATATCAACAAATTATACAGCCTATTCGTCCTTCCTGACCATATTCGTAATCTACCCCCGAATACCATTCATTTGAGTCCCATACTGTCCCGATCGGTCCACTTTTATTTTTTGGGGAGTACTTTTGGGGTAAAGGGGATCGTTAGATCGGTCTATATGGGGGCTACATCAAGATATAGTCCGGTATAGACATGGAAAAAAGCTGTCCAAAGTTTCATCTCAGTATCTCTATTTTTAAAAACTGTAGCGTGATTTCAACAAACAGACGGACGGACGGATAAGGCTAGATCGTTTTAGATTTTTATGGCAAAATGGATATACCCCCATCCTTCGGTGGAGAATATAAAAATATCAGGAGCTCAGTTTAGCTGTGTCAAACTTTTGTATAATCTTCCACAATCCATATACAGCCGCACGGTGGCCCTAACGGCGAAAAAAGTGGAAATAGGTGCACAATTTGTTATCTCTTGTTCTAAGCGGTGCAAAATGTTGTACACAGTAATTGTAGTAATTGGCCCATCTCCTTAAATACAGGGTGAGATACAGGGTGCCAAAGATGACAACTTTCGACATCTCCAATTTTCTGGTGGCTACACCCAACTGATCTCCATAAACACCAAACCGGTCTGAATTAACTGGTGTACATGCACACCAATAAATTCAGACTGGTTTGATGTTTATGGTGAATAACACCATCTTAGTTTTCCTCGGGTTCAACCCAAGACTAATTCTACTAGCCCATGTATCAAGTGACCTCATGGCCCCAGCTTGTCACTCAGCACGGACGAAAACAAACCTGTGGCAAGTACCACAACGTCCACATATGCAGCTACTTTGGTCCCCATGTGGTCAAGTCTGTTAAGTAACTCGTTGATAACAAGGTGCGATTAACACGGATCGCCCTGGTGTTGATATATGGCAACGCAAAAATTTTGATTAACTTTGATATTAAAAAGAAAACGCCTCCATGATATAAGTACCACACTTGTTCTTGGGAAAGAACAGCTAGAATGGTAGTGAGGCGTTTTCGCAACGAATTCCATATAAGTACAACATAATAACCGATGAGATTTCCACCAAGTCTCGAAACGCGTCATTCTATGGTTGGTGTTTTGGTATCTTCGGGTTTTATTTTTCCATTGCAAAATACTACGATCTTAAAAAGCTCGTCTCAAAAGATAAATAAAATGTCAATAAATATAAATTTTCGCCTTAATATGCAAAATGCACCACACGATTGGGACATATATAAGGCTGAGAAAAGCCTTCCACTCAGAACAAATCCTGGGTGGAATTGTGCAGCTCCGTGGAGGATACATCTGAGCCCTCTCGGCTGTGAAAGATGATGGCCTCGTTGCCTATTACGGTGGGATATATTCAGAAGTCAGAGAATGTATGGACAATGTCTAGTGGGGAAACACTAGAATTACTCGTTCATACACATTTCCCGGGAAAATATCCAACGGACAACGTGGCGCCTGAAGAGGTTGTCACTGATATGCATTCGTCGGAAGTTATTAGGGAATTTGTGTCTGAGCCCAAAATCCTTTGGGCGATAAGAAGTTTCGACTCCTTTAAGTCGCCAAGCGCTGATGATGTATAACCGGTTGAATGACAAGCTGTGTCTGATAGACTGGTTCCTTGGCATAGGGAGATATACTCTGCTTGTATCAGCGTGTCATATATACCTGTGGGATAGAGGGCCACGAAGGTCATTTTCATTCCGAAAGAAGGAAAACACTACCACACGAAGGCGAAAAATGTTCGTGCTATTAGTCTGTCATCCTTTATGCTAAAGACTCTTGAGAGATTGATAGAAACATATCTTATGGAATAGATCCCTGGAGATCGCCTGTTTTGGCAGCAGCATGAACATGCTAAGGGCAAGTCCACTGAAACAGACTTTCCTAATCGGCTATATAGACCTAATCGGCTATATAGAATGTTCTCTCGCAGTCAAGGAATTCATAATGGTAACCTTTCTTCTCATTGGAGGTGCTTTCAGTAATGTAAAACCAATAATGAAGGAGTTGGAGTTTCTAGGCATCAACTCTACCGTAAGAAAGTTTATTTATAACTCACTAAAAGATGCATTACGGCAGGCTTGGGATCTTTGGATCTACAAAGATGAGTCAGCAGTCGAACACCTCAGAGAGGTTTACTTTCTCCTCTACTTTGGAACATAGCCATTAACAATATACTATTGTCTCTGGAAGAAAAAGATGTAAAAGTGGTCGCGTATACTAATGATGTAGCAATTGCATTTAGGGGAAAGTTTCCCAGCACTCTAAGAGATATACTTCAGGAAGCTCTGCGTGCAACAGCGAAGTGTGTTAGCGAAAGTGGTCTGGATATAAATCGGTGCAAGACAGAAGTAGTTCTAGTTCTATTCAGTAGGAGATACAGGTTGCCTACAGTGGCACCTGTCTCCTTGGGTGGAGAGAATGTTCCATTTACAGATAGCGCAAAATACTGGGGTGGTTTGATCGACAGGAAATTGACCTTCAAATCCAACATTGTGGAAAGGGCACGAAAGGCCACTCTTGCCCTATACACCTGCAAGCGAGCCATTGGCAAAAGTTGGGGGTTTAGACCGCTCGTCATGCATTGGGTATATACTGTAGTTGTCAGACCTATAATGTTATATGGTGTTGTGGTCTGGTGGACGGCGCTTCAAAAGTCCACCTAATGTTCAATACTCAATCGGATCCCAGGATTCACTGAATAAGGTTAAGCCAAGCGATCAGCCGACATATAATTTTTAAGTTTTTGGCAGTACTTGGCATTGAGGATTTCAACTTGTTCTCTTTTTACATTCATTCTTTGTTTACGTTTTCTCCTAGTAGATGACAATTTCAATCGGCTGATATGACATCCTTAATGATGTTCATGGGGCCTATCCACTTTATATTTTCGCAAGTGACCAAACCTTCTGTTAGTGAATCACATCGCACTGAGGACGCAGATACTGTGTTATCCTTGATATAATATCCGACGTTCCATGCAGTGTGGATTACACCCTACCTCAGCCGCTTTTTGATAAAAAGTACTGTACCACTATTCCTGATAGAACCGATTGGAACTACGATATCCCTGGTAACAGAAGTTACATAGACTTCTATATGAATGGTTCCAAATTAAACGACGAGGTGGGCTTTGGGGTGTACCCTAAAGATCTAGAACTGGTCATATCGAAAAGGTTAACCGACAACTGCAGTGTGTATCAGGCGGAGATCCTTGCAGTTACAGAATGGCTAAGATATAATGTCATAACGACGATTGGCATTAATATCTTCTCAGACAGCCAGGCAGCCATTACATCACTGGAGAACGTATTTCTGAACACAAAAACCGCCCTCGACAGTCACAGATCTCTCAACGAGATGGCTGAACAGTTCAAAATTCACATGGTCTGGATGCCGGCCCACACAGACAGGGAATTGTATAGCGGGCGAGCTTGCGAGACTAGGAACTACCCTACACATTCCAGGGAAACTGGAATCTTTGGGCATGCCTCTAACGACATGTAAGCTAAGTTTTCAGAATCAGGCCCGAAGGACAACGAATGATAGATGGTCACACTGGGGGACTGTGAGCATTCCAAAACTATGGGGCCTAATCTAGACTTGAAGAGGTCTACCGTTTTGCTGTCACTGGCTAGAACAGACGTCTCAGTCACTGTGTCCTTCACGACAGGTCATTGTCTAATCGGAAAACATACTGACAGACTGAAAGTTGCCATCAACGACTTTTGCCGAAGCTGTTAGGACATCAAAGAAGAAGAGACTACAGAACACCTTCTATTGGTGTGTCCCACTCTGGCAGTCAGAAGGAGTTTTACCTTAGGTTCTCATTCTTTGAGAACCTGTCTGATATAGCGGATGTGAACGTTCGCAAGTTGTTGGGCTTTTTAAAGCGATATGGAGGGTTCAACGGTAAGAACTAGAAGGCATCTTCCCTCTACTGTTCCTGTGGTATCACAATGAACGAAAACGTCTAAGTAAGTCTGATGGCAGACTACCAATTAAACTTAACCTAGCCTAACCTAAACTAACATGAAAAAAAACTTTAAAAAAAAATTTATTTACCAACTTTTTATTTGATTTATTTAATTTACGTTATTTTCTTTCTTTTCTTTCAGGACACACAAATATTTCGTTACGATCTTTGATGGTAAGTCAAAAATACAAATACATACCTCCTCGATTTAAGAAGGGGCTTATTAACTGTACCTGGCATGTGGCTCCACAGGATGCACGTGCAAAAGAAAAGTTGAATGCAAAAGTGAGTTAAATGACAAACATTAAAAGTCAGACTGCAAAGTTGTTTTTTATACCCACCACCTGAGGATGGGGTATATTCATTATGTCATTCCGTTTGCAATAAATCGAATTATTCATTTCCGACCCCATAAATATATATATTCTTGATCGTCGCAAAAATCTCAGACGATTTAGCCATGTCCGCCGGTCTATCCGTCTGTCTGTTAAAATCACGATATAGTCTTTAAAAATAGAGATATTGAGCTGAAACTTTGCAGAGATTCTTTTTTGTCCATAAGCAGGTTAAGTTCGAAGATGAGCTACATCGGACTATATTACATAGACCGAACCGCCGATTTAAGGTCTTAAGCCCATAAAAGCCACATTTATTTTCCGATTTCACTGATACTCGGGACAGTGAGATGTGTTATGCCACTCGACATCCTTCTTTAATTAGACCCCGATCGGTCCAGATTTGGATATAGCTGCCATATAGACCAATCTCTCGATTTAAAGTCTTGGGCCCATAAAAGGCGCATTTATTTCCCGATTTTCTCAAAATTTGCGACAGTGAGTTGTGTTAGCGCCTTTGACATCCTTCTTCAATTTGGACGAGATGAGTCCGGATTTGGATATAGCTGCCATATAGACCGATCTCTCTTGAGGTCTTGGGCCCATTAAAGGCGCATTTATTGCCCGATTTTGCCAAAATTTGGGACATTGAGTTGTGTTAGGACCATGGACATCCTTCTTCAATATGGCCCATATCAGTTTAGAGTTGGATATAGCTGCTATATAGACCGAACTCCCGACTTAAAGACTTGGCCCCATAATAGATAATAGGCACATTTATTGTCCGATATCGTCGAAATTTGGGACAGTGAGTTGTGTTAAGCCCATCAATATCCTTATTGTATTTGGCCCAGATCGGTCCAGGTTTAGATATAGCTGACATATAGACCGATCTCTCGATTTAAGGTTTTTGGCCCATAAAAGGCGCATTTATTGTCCGATGTCGCCGAAATTTTGAACAGTGAGTTGTGTTAGGCCCTTCGACATCCTTCTTCAGTTTGGCTTGTATCGGTCCAGATTTGGATATAGCTGACATATAGACCGATCTCTCGATTTAAGGTCTTGAACTCATAAAAGACACACTTACTGTCCGATTTCGCCGAAATTTGTGATAGTGAGTTGTGTTAGGCCCTTCGACATCCCTCTTCAATTTTGCCCGGATCGGTTTAGATTTGGATATAGCTGCCATATAGACCGATATCTCGATTTAAAGTCTTGGCCCCATTAAAGGCGCATTTATAATCCGATTTCGCTGAAATTTAACACAGAGACTTGTGTTAGGCTTTTCGACATCCGTGTGGTTTATGCTTCAGACCGGTCTTTATATGGATATAGAAACCAATATTTTGTGCTACAAAATTGAACAATGACTTGTTCTTATTAGACCACTCAATGTTCGTGCCGAATTCGGTCCAAATCGGACTATATTTCGATATAGCTGTTATGTGGGCATAAATTATGCATTTTTCAGCGGTTTATCACGAAAGGTGGTTTCTATATATCCGAGGTGGTGGGTACCCAAAAATCGGCCTGGCCGAACTTGTTGCCTTTTTACTTGTTTTTTAATTATGTTAGATTTTGTCATAAGATAACATTTTGCCTATTTGTATTTCGAGTATTAGCCACACATCAAAAAATACTTTTATTTTATATTCACATTTAGTCTAGTTTTGCTTTCAGCGCTACTTTGTAAATGATCCCTTGTATATATCAGGGAAATCGTACACATTTCCACATATGCACATCATTGTACATGTGTATGAATTTGAATATTAAAATAATCATTATTTTCATTTGGACTGGGCGCCAAGAAATGAGAATGTTTAAGTCAAGAGCAGCAGCAGTAGCAGCAGCACCAACAGAAGGATATCAAAAGCAAAACGAAAAAACAGGAAGTAAACCTTAAATCATATAATAACATGTAAAGGCTGTCGGTTGTTATTCCGAGGGACAGAGCGAGCGGAGAGCATAAAGGTTTTATGTAGTTACAGTCAGTGAGTCCATTGGTCTCGATGTTGATTGAATTTAAGGCCGAAAAGTTTTTCATTGGAAAATATTTTCAGACCTTAAAAAGGAATCCCCAATCAATCATAATTTTTAAGAGATTTACTCCGAATTCAATTATATTTTCGGTTATCAGGTTACTTTTTTTGGTAAAGCTGCCAACCGAATGTGGGCAATGAGAATACACAAAATATATTTTTCATAATAAATTATGTAAGTGGGTATATTATAAAGAACGATTTTGTTTCTCACTCCTGACAATGAAGAACAGATAAATGATGAAGGGACAGGAGTTGAAGTGAAAGAGAAAGGATAACGGATGTTAAATACCACAAATGTTCATTAAAGCTGAACTTGCAATAAATATTCTTAGTTAAACATTTTTTGTGGCATACAGTCAAGCTACGAGAGTTAGATCAAATAAAGATATCCACCGTGGGTCATTTGACCTTATCGGCTTAGATTTGGTCATATCTCCCATATAAAGAGGGCCATATCGTTCCTTCTATTTGAGTTGTTGAGTTCCTAGAAGCCGAGTTAGATGAAAGTTTGCTATGACTTCCAACATCAGTGCCACGTATGGTACAAACCGACTTACAACCTGATATAGCTCCCTTAAACACCGATTTCTTCCAGAAGCTCATTTTGTGCTCCTGGAAGCCCTAAATATTGTTCTAGTTTGATGAAATGTTGCACATAGTGTTCTATTTCAACTTCCTATAACCGAACCAAGTACTGTTGAAATCGGTCTATAACCAAATATAGCTCCCCCGGACACCGATCTCCCGATTCGTCATTTTGAGTTCCTAGATGCCGCCGTTTTGGCAGAAATATTGCATGTAACGTTGTGACTTCCAACATCCACGATTACTTTTGTTTAAATAGGTACACTCAACGAAATTTGTTAGACAAAATAGCAAAACTGTTTGCTTAAACAGTTTTAGGAAAGCAGACACCATTTTCAGCAGACAAAAACTGTTATTTAAGCAAACAGTTTTGCTACAAAATAGCAAAACTGTTTGCTTAAACAGTTTTAGGAAAGCAGACACCATTTTCAGCAGACAAAAACTGTTATTTAAGCAAACAGTTTTGCTATTTTGTATAACAAATTTCGTTTAGTATACCTATTTGAGCAGGAATAATAGTGGTGTTGTTTAGTGTTGGCTGTTGTTTTAACTGTTTTTACAATGGTCTGCAGCTTTAGCAAACATTTCCGTCTGCTATTTCAACTAGCAAAATTTGCTGTTTCAACTACAAAATATGCTAAAATATTGCACAGGTGTTATAGCTTAACGATAAAAATCCACCTACAGCTAATACTCAATCGGATCTAAAGGATGCCTTGTTTGTGCATCACACTCGCACTGAGGACGACACCATCTGATGAACTGAAATTAATGCTACACCTACTGCCTCTGGACATTGGGGCAGAACTGTGTGAGAGAGACGAGCGCCAAATATGGCATATTTGTCGATTTTAAAGGCGCGTTTGATGGCGTAGTGTACTCACGAGATTAGGCGAAATAGGTTGTCGGAAACTTTCTCTCTGGCGTAGTTACTTCTGTGATAGAAGAGCGTGCGTGGCCGGGTCTAGTGATACGGTTTGAAAGAATATTCAGCGTGGCTGCCCGCCCTCAGGGGTTCATCCATGCTCCATATATATATGGAACCTTATGATATGGAACTTGACAAATATTCCAAGGACATATTTGGCGATTTTAAAGGCGCGTTTGATGGCGTAGTGTATTCACGATTTTAGGGGAAATAGGTTGTTGGAAATTTTCTTTCTGGCGTAGTAACTTCTGTGATAGAAGAGCTTGCTTGATTGGTGCTTGTGATACGGTTTGAAAGAGTATTCAGCGTGGCTGCCCTCAGGGGTCCATCCGTGATCCATATATATATGGAACCTTGACAAATATGCCAAGGACATCTTTGTCGATTTTAAAGACGCGTTTGATGGCGTAGTGTACTCACGAGATTAGGCGAAATAGGTTGTCGGAAACTTTCTCTCTGGCGTAGTTACTTCTGTGATAGAAGAGCGTGCGTGGCTGGTGCTAGTGATACGGTTTGAAAGGATATTCAGCGTAGCTGCCTTAGGGGTCCATCCGTGCTCCATATATTTATGGAACCTTATGATATGGAACTTGACAAATATTCCAAGTACATATTTGGCGATTTTAAAGGCGCGTTTGATGGCGTAGTGTACTCACGATATTAGGCGAAAAATGTTGTCGTAAACTTTATCTATGGCGTAGTTACTTACTGTGATATAGGAGCTTGCTTGGTTGGTGCTAGTGATACGGTTTGAAAGGATATTCAGGTTGGCTGCCCTCATGGGTCCATCTGTGCTCCATATATATATGGAACCTTATGATGGACCCCTGCTAGGACGTCTCGCTGAGTCCTTCAATATCAGTGCATATGCGGATGACCTGCCCATCCTGGATGAAGGAGATTCCAGACTTGCACTGGAAACTCGCAGTGTGCTTGCCATGGGCACTGTGCACGAATGGAGCGATCGTGTTGGTGTTGACGGCGCATAGGACAAAACCGTGACAATGTTGCCTAAGGGCATCTTGTCGCGGAATTGTCCACCTACGATTCGATCTGGAGGAGCCAGCAACAGGAACGTAGCGCTCGTAAAAGATCTGGCAGTGACTGTTTCAGAGAGAATGGGTTTCCTGGTCCATTTGGATCGGGTGAAGCCGGAATTGTTAAGCGTGTTCTGAAAAGTGATTGGGGACTTAGTTGACACGCTGTTCGATCCATATATGGTGGTTTATTTGTTGCTTGCGCCACTTATGGAGCGCCTGTATGGCACGAAATTACTATGACAGTCATAGGATGAAAGAAGATCCTCTTTTGTCAGAGGGTGACAATGCTGGATTGCTTGCCTGTGTGTAGGACTGTTTCAACTGATGCACTACAGGTATTGCTTGGGGCAAGCCACCCTTGGTTTACTCGTGCATGTTGCATGGCTTTTTTGTATAGTGTGAAAAAGGGAATTCTGCTTCTGATTTGGCAGATAGGGATCTTCGGCGGCTCAAGGAATGGATGATAGGTGGAGAACTAGATGGACGAATAGTGACAATGGTCAGGTGGGGTATCCGGAGAATAAGGGCAACCCGGTAGCCGAGTTGGCAGCGTGCTTAGATTACCAGTGCAGCGGTCGTGGAATCGATTCCCGCCAGAAGCCTTGTTCTGTCGCTGCTGTGGTATCACAATGGACTTAGATTTGTCTAAGTGAGTCTGTAAAGGACTGCCAGTCTTACCTAACCGACAAATTTATTAGTGACGCGACGTTCATACGAGACAGCCCGGACTTTGGCTTCGGCCTAAGTTTGGGCTTCATACTGACGGGACATGGTTCCTTTAATGAATTTTAGAATCAGAGAAACGTGTCCACAACTGGTCTGTGGGACTGTGGGAGACCTGAGGATTATAGGCATGTACTCACGGAATGCCCGTACTATGCAAGCATTAAGGATTTAGGCACGATGAGGATTAGCGAGGCGGTGTTGGATTTTAGTAGGGCCCTTGAAGACGAGACGACAGTTGCAAGGCTGGCCACCTTTTCCCGCGAAGTATTTATTCGTAGACGGACAAGACATAGTGGAGGCATGTATACTAGCTAGGTATTCATGACGAGGTGTTGCTGTACTGGCGCGACCGGGTGATTTGGTGCTGCGCATGACATGGCTGGCACTTGCCTTGCCTATGTTGATGCTGCGGCGTTTGCCCATCGTTGTTTCCCGTAGTTTTTGTGGTCGTGTTCAGTCATCCGCGTTGATTGTTGACTCCCATGTTGGAGCTGATACATGTGGCGTAGACCATGAGGGCAGAAGTGTCCTGTTTGAGTTTGTGTATATCGTACTGATGTGTGTGTTTTGGTGCATACTCTTGTATGCTGGCTATAGGTCGGCTTAGGGCGATTTCTTTCTCCTAAGTGACCAGTCCGGAACTGTTTGAGGTTCAACTGGTAGTAATTTTTTAAGGCTACGAATTCTAACCGGAGACTTTAATTTGGTACCACGGGTGTCAGGAGCCCCTGGAACTTCGGTTCCAGCCTGACAATCGGGAGGACCCAGCGGGGAGCAACATGGTGGTTGTGGTTTGTACCCAAATAGAGGGTAGAGCATAGGCTCGGCGTGAAGTTGCGTTTTCAATAGGGTGCCGTTACCCATAGATCGGAAGGAGTTTTAGGTAATGCTTTGCTCCTAACCAAGGAGGTGAACACGTCAAAATACGTGGTATCAAATTGGTACTCTTGTGGAGGCGTTGGAACATGTATTGCCTTGCAGGTTTGGACCATGATGGCAGGCATCTGCGTTAAACACGACATTTGTGCCTCTAGACATTGTGGCTTAACAAGTTGCTTCGACCACTGCTGTGAGGCTAAGGGAGCTTTCTCTTTCATCACGTGCTACGGACACTGTGTTATCCTTGATACAAAGGACGATTGGCATAAATACCTTCACAGACAGCCAGGCAGCCATTCAATATGGAGAATGTATTTCTGATTTCTCTCAACGAGATGGCAGAACAGTTAAAAATTCAGCTGTTCTGGGAGATACCCCAGGGAATTATAAGGCAAACGAGCTTGCGAGATTAGGAACTACTTTACACATTCCAGGGGATGTTGAATATTTGGGTATGACTCTAGCAATATGTAAGCTTAATTGTAAGGATCAGGCCCAACGATGCTCACAAAGGAGGGGTGGCGAAAATTCCGAAATTATAAGGCCGTATCTAGACTATCTTTGCTGTCGCTGGCTAGAACAGACATCTCAGGCATTGTGACCGCCATGACAGGTCACTGTCTAATCGGAAAACATGCTGACAGACCGAAGGTGGCCATTAACGACTTCTGCCGAAGCTGTCAGGGCATAGAGGAAGAAGAGACGTTAGGACATATTTCGTATGTATGTTCTGCACTGGCAGTCAGAAGGAGTTCCACTTTAGGTTCTCATTTCTTCGAGAACCTCTATGATTAAGCGGATGAGAACATTCGCAAGTTGGGCTTTTTCATGCGATCTTCCTTCTTTTGTTCCTGTGGTTTCACAGGACATCATATACTCCGAAAGCCTGGCATGATTCAAGCGTGACGTTCATTCCCAAGCCAGGCAAGGCAAGTTATGCGACACCAAAGGTCTACAGGCCTATAAGACTTACGTCCTTTCTACTCAAAACCATGGAACTCGTTGTGGATACCATGATAAAGAGTAGGACTTCCAGCGAACTGCTTAAATACAAGCAGCATGCCTATGTCAAGCGATAGTCGATGAAGACTGCCCTGTACGAGGTTATGCATAAAATAGAAGAATCCTTCGATGCCAAGAAGTACACATTGGCGGTTTACATTGACATCGAAGGGGCGTTTAATAATGTGAAGATCGATACATTGATCCAATCCTTAGACCTGTGCCGGGTGGACCGGATTCTTAGAGACTGGATAAACCATATGCCAAGGATCCAATCCTTAGACCTGTGCCGGGTGGACTGGATCTTTAGAGACTGAATAAACCATATGCCAAGGAACAGGTGGACAAATTGCGGGTTCCATGACATAAATATAAGGGAGAAAGTGACACAGGGCAGGCCGCAGAGGGGCATTTCATCGTCACTCTTATGGGTAACCATCATAAATGACCTATTACGGATGCTGACTGAGGAGGGATTTGAACCCGTCTGCTATGCAGACAATGTTATAATACTTCTTATGGGTAGGGATCTGAACCAGCTATGCAAAAGAATCGAAAATGTCTTGCATATGGCATATGACTTGACTAGACCCAGGGGTATTAACCCAGAGAAAATGGGACTTTGCCTGTTCACGAGGAAGGTGAAAGTGGGCCAATTTGACGCACCACTTTTCCTCATTAAAACGATTTCGATATCTGACAAGATTAAATATTTAGCTGTGATCTTGGATAGGAAACTTAATTGAAAGTGTCAAATTCAGGAGCGTACTGAGAAGGCGCACAAATGTTGGACACCATGTAGACGGACCGTAGACTCGAAATGGGGCTTGAATGCAAGGATAGTCCACTGGCTCTACAGAAGCGTGATTAGACCAATACTTACTTACGCCTCAGTAGTTTGGTGGACTGCTATGGAAAAAAGTGCAACGTTGGGACCATACAACAAGTTCAGAGAACATATTGCCTTGGCATAGGTGGAGCGATGAAGACCACGCACTGGAGACTATTCTAGATATCCGACCTATTGACATACACTGTGAGGCAGTCACTGCGGCTATGAGACTTAAGACGAAGGGAGAATGGATTGAGGATGGGAGCAGCTCATGCCTGGCGGTATAATCGAGGTGACGACAGGAAACCTGTTGTGAGGCGGTCACTGCTGCTATGAGACTTAAGGCGATGGGGAATGGATTGAGAATGGGAGCAGCACATGCCATCGCTGTATAATCGAGGCGACGACAGGCAACCTGGAAGGAAGTGAAGAGGTTTCCGATCTGCTACCAGAGACGAAACTAGAATTCGCGTGCGAGGCACTGATGCCAGCGGCACACTCTTGGACTGATGGAACCTTAGTATTACCATCAGGAAGGTCATGTTACACGGATGGATCAAAGCTAGTTTACAGAGTGGGCCTGGGTCTCTTCATTGAGAACCCAGGGATTGAGATCTGTTTTAGACTGCCGGACCATTATACGGTCCTGCAGGCGGAGGTTCGGGCGATCTCGGAATGCGTGAGGTGGTGTGGTGCTTACGCGAGGCCATCGAGTTTGAACGGATAGTAAACTGTTCATCTGGGCAATGGCAACCAAGAGGGTTAAGTCACGAACAGCATTGGATTGTAAGAAGGAGATCAATAAGAGTCTTTCTCTGAGTTTGGCACAATCCGCTTCGTTTGGGTGCCAGGCCGCAGCGAAGTAAGGGGGAATGGAAGGGCAGACAATTTGGCAGTGAAGGCCAAAGGACTGACATCAATAAACTCGGTTAACCCGAAGCCTTTCGTGGCGATGCAGTCCGTGTTAAGGACGTGTGCGATGAACTCCCATGTAACACATGCGAAACGGTCGGTGGGGCGAGTAAAATCCTATGGGGCAGGTACGGATCCTGATAGGACGAGATTATAACAGATAGTAAGTAAGAAGGAGGTTAGTACAGCTCTAGGTATCATAACGGGTCACACACGACTACGAGTTCACTTATGCAAAATCGGTGCAGTAGGTGATAGCATGTGTATGGCATGCGGGGAAGATGATCATTTCCTATGGTATGACCCGGCTTTCCAACTACGAGTTCACTTATGCAAAATGGGTGCAGCAGTTGATAGCATGTGTATGGCATGGGGGGAAGATGATCATCTCCTATGCCATGTCCCGGCTTTCCTTTCTAACAAACACCGGCCCTTAGTTGGGGACACTGTACCAGGCATGAACAACTAAGCGGCGTTTTTAGGAAAATAATTTAGGATTTTGTAAGTGGCACTGAATTCCTAACTTAGATGATCGTTTTCGAGGTTACTTTAAGTAATTATTGGGTTGCCCAAAAAGTAATTGCGGATTTTTCATATAGTCGGCGTTGACAAATTTTTCACAGCTTGTGACTCTGTAATTGCATTCTTTCTTCTGTCAGTTATCAGCTGTTACTTTTAGCTTGCTTTAGAAGTTTTATTCATTTTTTTTATTGCATTTATTTTTATTGCATTTACTTTCTTTTAAAAAATCCGCAATTACTTTTTGGGCAACCCAATAGATCGAACCACAAGTCGATTACTGTCTTTGTTGTACCCTCTTTTCAACCTTATCTAACCTATCCCCTTCCAATGTTGCAGTGGCATTCTTTCGGAAGCCACAGTTATTCTGAAAGACTCCGGTGCCGTGCACGCATCCTTTGCAACTGTTCGAACATGTGTCCCTTTTTATGTTACTGTCTGGAGTTTACATTGAGGCAGAAAGCTTGCTTGGTCTACCCACAATAATTGAAAGCTGCAAGCTCTTTGTCTTTTTAAAAGTTTCAAAGTGTTCAGCTTATTAGAAGACTTGTTTCTCTTTTCGTGCGTCCGTCCATCTGTCCGCCCGTCTTTTGACATCAGGATAGTCATTGAGCCAGATATCCGCTTGACATTTTACACAGAGGCTTCTTATTGATATAGGTCGTTGACGACAGATTTGAATCTCGCACCCATATAAAATCGTCATTCGTTCGTTTTGGAAACTTTAGTCTCTAGAAGCCGCAAAGTTTTTATTCGATTAGGCTGAAATCTTACACGTAGTGTTTGGTTTGAAACACAACTCCGGATTTGACATTCCCTAAAGGCCGCAATTGTTGTTCGATTTGGCTGAAATTTTGTGTGAAGTGATCTGTTAAAGCTAAAAGGGTCTATAACCTGATAAAGCTGTCACAGAAACTTGTATCACGATTTGATATTTTGAACCCCTAAGAGCCACAATTTGTACCATATTTAGCTTCGATATATACCGGTCTCCTACAGCCCCACGAAGTTTAACATTTTGATTGATTTGGCAAAAAGTTTGTACATAAAGTAGACATCTGCTCTTCAATTTGGTTAATTTGTTCAACAATTTTAGCAGTATCCGTTGTTATGTGTTTTCAAAATTCGGCTCGGCCGAACTTAGCACTTTTTTCTTGTTTTATTCATATATTTTTTATATTGGGTTGCCCAAAAAGTAATTACGAATTTTTCATATAGTCGGCGTTGACAAATTTTTTCACAGCTTGTGACTCTGTAATTGCATTCTTTCTTCTGTCAGTTATCAGCTGTTACTTTTAGCTTGCTTTAGAAAAAAGTGTAAAAAAAGTATATTTGATTAAAGTTCATTCTAAGTTTTATTACAAATGCATTTACTTTCTTTTAAAAAACCCGCAATTACTTTTTGGGCAACCATAGACTATAACTTTTTGTGACATTTATGAAGGCCCTTAAGTGGTTATTTGTATTTAGGTTATTTTATTTTGTTAAATTTGATTTTGCTTTACAATTTAAATCTCATCTTATTGTTCCACGACCTGTCATAACCATTGATTAGAATTGAACGTTTTTTTAATTTCCCAGAATATAATAGTAAAAGCGTCATTTACATTTTGGCTTAATCGTTTGTAAAGTGTTTTTTTTTTTTTTTTTTCAATAAAATTACGAAGAAGTGAACCAAAGTCGCCCCAAATTATATTATTCTACCTAAGTATTTAAGTAGAAGAAGACCTTTTCAAGAACAAGAAAAGAAAACTGAGTAAATAGAAGACCCATTAATGCCATGGCAGCGTATGAGTATTATTTTCTAACAGCCATCACTTATACGCACCCCATAACAATTTAAGGGGGCCATTACAAGATTCAATGAAATTGAAAAGAAAACGAAAGGACGAAGCTGACGACAGACCATTGCCATTTTCGTATGAATAGCAAATTTGAGTACAACCTGAGCCTACTTACAAAAGGTTACTGGGAATACCAAAAAGGAGAAGAGGAAAAAAAACAATAATAAGGTCGGATATTTACATTTAATATCATGACAATTGTTATACACAATACAAGCATTGAACTTTTGTACATTTTTTCTATACTTTCCAGCGAATACTGTTTTTCTTTTTTGTAGTATGGGCAAGAATGAGGGAGCAAAGATGATTTCATTGGCCTGGCTTTAAGAATTTAATGCGAAGTCAATAGCTAGAGGCAAGCCAAATGATTTTGAGAATAGTGCTTTGTTCCTTTGCCTACAAGTGGCAATGTCGCCAACTGTGTCTGTTTTTATGGTGGCGTTATATTATTTTGACATTATCATATTTTGGTAGGGCTTCATCTTCTACATCGTCAGTTAAGTCTTTGGACCAACCAACCAGCCAACCATTCAAATCGTCTTTAATGTTGGTGTCTTTTTTTCACACGCCAGAAAGAAAAACTGAAAGAAAAAACAGAAAACCAATCTAGAAACGCTAGTAAACACAACACTCATTCGGATACCTTTTTCTTGTGGGTTGTTAAAACTAATTTAGTGTAAATTGTTGCGTGTAAAGTAAGAAAGTAGCGATTATTTTTGCCATTTTCTGCCGCCATTTGAACGCCATAAATGTTTATGGCTTTGGAAAGTACCATGGATGGTACTTGGGGTTACTAGGGCTTTTGTTTTGCTCATGAAATGTTAACATCTTCTATGATTTTCTTCTCTCTCTCTCTCTCTCACTCTCTTAGTACATTTCTCATTCCCATACTCTGTCCCTTAAGTGTCAGTGTGTTGCTATGTCGTCTAAGGACCCTTTTGGCTTTAGCCATTGAAGTGTTTGCGATACACTATGCTCGTAATTTGAGCTAATTTAATTTGGAATAATCACAAAAGCCTATTAGTGGCGCCTTTTGTTGACAGTATGGAAATTAGCATTCAAAATTTATGTGCAACTTTTTTGTTGAGACTATTTTTGTACAGAAGTTTTAAATGTTCCCTAACGAGAAATTTGATATTTTGTTTTTGAAAGGAAAAAAAAAAAATAAAAAAAAAACAAAATAAACTCCTGGTTTTTTGTGCTAATGGAATTTTGTGTTAATTTTGCGCAGAAGGCAAAGGAATTTTCATTAAAATAAATAAAAAGTAAAAACGTGATAAGTTTGGCTAGGACGAACTTTAAATACCCTCTAACATGGATTTAATATGCCAAGATCTTTGCCCGGTATCTCTTTACAGGCAAACCAAGGATAATGAGTAGGTTAGGTAAGGTGGAAAAGATGGTGCGGATATTAATCCGCCCAATGCCACTATGGACATACACCTAAGCCAGTAATCGGCTTGTTCTGCAATCTATTGGGTTGCCCAAAAAGTAATTGTGGATTTTTCATATAGTCGGCGTTGACAAATTTTTTCACAGCTTGTGACTCTGTAATTGCATTCTTTCTTCTGTCAGTTATCAGCTGTTACTTTTAGCTTGCTTTAGAAAAAAAGTGTAAAAAAAGTATTTTTGATTAAAGTTCATTCAAAGTTTTATTAAAATGCATTTACTTTCTTTTAAAAAATCCGCAATTACTTTTTGGGCAACCCAATAAATACTAAAAAATATTATCGAAAAAGAAAGACTAAGTTAGGAATTCGGTGCTACTCCAGCTCATGACACTGTGGACATACAACTAAGCCAGTATTCGGCTTGTTGTGCGGTTTAAATACCAAAAAAGTAAACTCGAAAAAGAAAATTTTAGGTTCGAAATACTGTGTTAATTTTAAAATCCTTAATTATTTTCCATACAACTCCCCTAAGTTGGTCCATGTGTGGTATTCTGTCCCCACCTAAGTACCGGTCTCTTTTAGACGCGAAAGCCGGGCAATGAAATAGGAAATGCTCCAACGTCTCATCATCATCCCCACATGCCCTATACATGCTATCACATGCCGCACCGATTTTGCAAAGGCAAGCTAGTAGTCCTACGTGTGCCATTATGATGCCAAAAGCTATATTGACCTCCTTCTTACTTCCTTTCAGTAATAGCCTCGTCCTCTCTCGATCCGGCATACCCCATAGGATTTTCGCCATCCTACCGAATGTTTCGCGCATTCCACAGTGTGACATGCGCATTCGTCGCCCACTTTCTTAATTCTGATTGCGTCGACCTGAAAGGCTTCGGGTTAACCAAGTTTATTGACGGCAGTCCTCTGGCCTTCACCGCCAAATCGTTTGCCCTTTCATTCCCCCTTGCTCCGTTATGACCCAGCACCCAAATTATGCGGATAGTGCCTTCTTACATTCCAAGATTGTTTGTGCTCTTACCCTCCCTGTTGTTATTGCCCTTATGCCCATTATATTGTCCGTAGAGATGTTCACACTCGAAGTCCTCGCGTTAGCACCACACCACCTCACGCATTCCCTGATCCCCAGGATCTCCACCTGCAGGACCATATTATGGTCTGGCAGTCTGAAACATATCTCAGTCCCTGGGTTCTCAGTGTAGACCCAGGCCCTCTCTGTCCTCTGGCTTTTATCCATCCATGTAACATGATCTTCCAGATGGTAGAACTAAGGTTCCATCACTATGATGCCAGCCAGATGCCAGCGGCACACTCTTGTGCCGCTGGCATCAGTGACTCACACTCGAATTCAAGTGTCGTCTCAGGTATCCGATCGGAATGCTCTTCCCTTCCTTTCAGGTTTCCTATCGTCGCCTCGATTAAACCGCAATGGTAAGAGCTGCTCCCATCCTCAACCCAATCCCAATCGCCTTAAGTCTCATAGCCGCAGTGACTGCCTCACAGGTTCCCTGTGGTAGCCTCGATTATAACGCGATGGCATGAGCTGCTCCCGTCCTCAGTCCATTCTCCCATCGCCATTGTCCCGCAGTGATTGCCTCACTGTGTATGTCAATGGGTCGGATATCCAGAATAGTCTCCAGTGCGTGGTACTCATCGCTCCGTTTATGCCAAGACATTATGTTCTCTGAACCTGTTGTATGGTCCTTATGTTGCACTTTTTCTCCATAACAGTCCATCGAACTACTGAGGCGTAAATAAGTATTGGTCTAATCACGTCCCTGTAGAGCCAGTGGACTATCCTCGGATTCAGGCCCAATTTCGAGCCTACGACCCGTCTACATAGTGCCCAACATCTGTGAGCCTTCTTAGTTCGCTCCTGAATTTGACACTTCAAATTAAGTTTCCTATCTAAGACCACTCCTAAGTATTTGACCTTGTCAGATATCGAAATCGTTTTGCTAGGGAAACGTAGTGCGTTAAATTGGCCTACCTTCATCTTTCTAGTGAACAGCCATATTTCAGTCTTCTCTGGGTTAACATTGAGACCCCTACGTCTAGCCCTGTCACATGCCATATGCAAGACCTTATAGGCACTCTCCATAGCTGGTTCGGGTCCTTATCCCTAAGAGGTATTAAAACGTCGTCTGCATATCAGACGGGTTCAAATCCTTCCTTCTATTACATAGTGGCCCAACAGCCTTCTCAATACGCTCCTGAATTTGATACTTCCAATTAAGTTTCCTATCCAAGATCACTCCTAAGTATTTGACCGTATAAGATATCGAAATCGTTCAACTAAGGAAACGTGGTGCGTTATATTGGCCCACCTTCATCTTTCTCGTGAACAGGCATATTTCAGTCTTCTCTGGGTTAACACTGGACCCCTAGGTCCAGCCCTGTCATATGCCATTTGCAAGACCTTATCGGCCCTCTTTATAGCTGGTTCGTATCCTTACCCCTAAGAAGTATTATAACATCGTGCATATCACCTGCATATCAGACGGATTCAAATCCCTCCTCAGTCAGCATCCATAATAAGCCAAAGTATTATTTCTTGCAAAAATGTCTTCTTCAATTCATAGCGGCAAACAAGGCAACACCTTCGAAACCTGCGCTTTGCTAGACCTTTGGGCTGTTTTATCAAAAACACTCTCCCCTCAAAGAGCATAATTAATAACAGGCCTAGGAGCAGCTTACGTTGATCGTTAAAGCTAATTCGATTTAGTTTTTGAGAAAATTATTTACAAAGCTAAAAATTTAGTGGCTTGTATTTTTTTCTTGTCACATAAAAAATAATTTGTAAAGTATTAAATTGTACTTATGTCAAAATTCATAACGAGACCTCTTGTTGTGTAAGTTGCCATATGAGTTGGCACTTGTGTTAAGCACCCCTCAGTTGGTATTCATATGGACAGACATTAAATTAAAATAATTCCATTTTAAATACTTGCACTTATTTTTTTACCCCGAGTGCAATGGTACTCTGGCGAAATTCACTAACATTTAAATCCTTCAATCCGCCTCGCACAATCCGCCATTCACTTTTCCGGCAACATCATTCATCACCACACAAGCAAGCCCCAGGGTTCGTCATTTACAAGATTGTTGTATTTGTGTTTTTGGCTTGGCGAGAGTCAAATTAAATCTACTCAAATAATAATTTGACTAAAAAGTTTTATTCTCTCTCACGTACACACACACACACACACACACACACACACAAATACCAAACCATTAAAGTACCATCAATTTTACGATGGTCCTGTGTATTTTTATGTTTAATTAAAAGTATTCGAAAGGGTGTAACGAAAACGTAAAAAATGCTTGGAGACAAAGTTTACATCTTTTGAAGGGTTAAGTTTTCTTTATTACCTCTTTAGTTGACACATCGTAATATCGTAATTTGCATTAGCAAGACAAGTCAATACAGTTATACCTCGATTTACGTCGTTATTGGTGCCAAAAAATTGCGAGGTAAATCGAAATTAAAATAACTTATATGGCAAAACACCAATTTTATTGATTGAGTATAATTACTAACCAAAGGAAAAATGCAGTTCATGAGAAAAACTCCAAAAATACTCTTAACGAATATGAATAATTTTTTTTTTGGCTTCGGCTCAAGGAACCCAAATAACCCTTTCCACACCCAAGTGCAAACAAGCTACTCAAGTTAAATAAAATTTTGCGTAGAACACAAAAATGGTTAAAAAAGATTAAATCATGAGGCTCCAGGGTCTTGAATATTTTTTACTCTTCTGAACCTATAACATATTCTGATTCTATACCCACCACCGAAGGATGGGGTTATATTCATTTTGTCATCCCGTAGGAAACACATCGAAATATCCATTTCCGACCCTTTAAGGTATATATATTCTTGATCGTCTTAAAAATCTAAGAATCCAGCCATGTCCGTCCGTCCGTCTGACAAATCACGCTACAGCCTTTAAAAATAGGGATATTGAGCTGAAGCTTTGAACAGATTTTTTTTTTGTCCTTAGGCAGGTTAAGTTCGAAGATAAGCTATATCAAACTATATCTTGATATAGCCCCCATATATTGACTGATCTGCCGATTTAAGGTCTAAGGCCTTCTTCAATTTGGTCCAAATCGGTCCAGATTTGGATATAGCTACCATATAATCCGATCTTTCGATTTAAGGTCTTAGGCCCATAGAAGGCTCATTTATTGTCCGATTTCGCTCAAATTTATTACAGTGAGTTGTGTTAGGTCCTCTGATATCCTTCCTTAATTAAGCTCAGATCGGTTCAGGTTTGAATATAGCTGTAATATGGATCGATCCCTCGATTTCAGGTCTTGGGCCCATAAAAGGCGCATTTATTATCCCATTTCACTGAAATTGGCTCTCTCTACATGTTTATTTCAATTTGGCCTAAATCGATTCAGATTCGGATATAGCTGCCACATGACCTGATCTCTCGATTTATGGTCTTGGGTCCATAAAAGACGCATTTATTATCCGATTTTGCCAAAATTTGGGACAGTGAGTTGTGCTAGGCCTTTCGACATCCTTATTCAATTTGGTCCAGATCTCTCGATTTATGGTCTTGGTCCCATTTCACTAAAATTTGAGACAGTGAGTTATATTGGCCCTTTGTACATCTTTTTTTCAATTTGGCCCAAATCGATTCAGATTCGGATATAGCTGCCACATAAACCGATCTCTCGATTTATGGCCTTGGGTCCATAAAAGGCGCATTTATTGTCCGATTTCGCTGAAATTTGGGAGAGTGAGTCTTGCTAGATTTGGATATAGCTGTCATATAAATCGATTTCTCGATTTAAGTCTTGACTCCTAAAAGACGTATTTATTATCCGATTTTGCTTTTCGACAACCGCATCCTATACGGTTCAGATCGGTCTATATTTGGATATAGCTGCCAAAAAGGCCAATATGGAACCAAACTTGAACAGTGACTTGTATTTATTAGAGCACTAATTGCCGCTTTGGGCGGTGAATTTTTCACCGGATTATGGCGAAAGTTGCTTTACATATATACCCGAGGTGGTGTGTATCCAAAGTTCGGCCCAGCCGAAATTATTGCCTTCTTACTTGTTTCTTCTTTTCCCGCAAAGAGGACATATTGTAGATGCGCTATAAATAGTATTTAATCCAGGATGCTATATGTACTTCAAAATGGACAATTTGTATACCCACCACCATAGGATGGGAGTATACTAATGTAGTCATTCCATTTGTAACACCTCGAAATATTGATCTGAGACCCCATGAAGTATATATATATTCTGGATCGTCACGACATTCTGGTTCGATCTAGCCATGTCCGCCCGTCTGTCGAAGTCACGATGATGTAGGTCGCTGGGGATAGCAAATGGGCCGTATCGATTCAGATTTAAACCGATCTCCCGATTTGACTTCTTGAGCCCTTGGAAGCCGCAATTTTTATTCGATTTGGTTGAAATTTTGCACATGGTGATCTATTATTACTTTCAACAACTGTATCGCGTACCTTCTAAATCGTTCAAGAACCTGATATAGCTCCCATATAAACCGATCTAAAGAGGGTACCCAGCACACCTCTTAGTTTTTGCACAGTGGGCCATTCTGTTAATTCTAACTTTAACTTTAAATGTCAATTTTCTCAAATACTGTGGACTTTTTGGATATTTTGCTTTTTGATTTAGAATCTAGGCATCAAAAGCTCACTATAAGTGGGTACCCAGCACCCCTCTTAGTTTTTCCACTTTTCGCTTTGGACTTTTTAGTGTTGCAGATATGTCCCTTATGCATTTTTACTTTGTTAGATAATTTTTAACAAAATTCGCAATGTTTGTGGTCCTTTCAGTGCTTTGTTGTCGTTTCTTCTGAATTTTTTCATTATTTTTCTTGATTTTATTTTTAGATCTTTTCTGTTAAATCGTTAGCATAGCTCTGCTGAAGACTTGGCAGCCAGAACAATTTTTCGAAATGCCATGGCGACCTTAGGAGCCTTCCACGAGTCTCCTGAACAACCTAGGGCCTTGAATTTTTGCACAAGTTCTTTATATCAGCTTCAACTATTTCAAATATCAAAGAGATATCGCTATCCGTTCGCAACTGGCATATTTTTTACTAGTTTTTTTTTCGATTTTCTCCCACTGTGCGTCGTATTCTGGTCTACATCGAGCTATATCGGTCTATAACTTGATATAACTCCTATATAAACCGATATCCCAATTTGAGATTTTGAACCTCTGGGACCCGGAATTGCAATGCGATTCTTTAAATTTCGCATATGGGTACTCTGCTACAACTTCCACCAAATGTGCCACCTATGTTCTATATCGGTCTATAACTGATGTAGCTTCCATATAAACTGATCTCTCGATTTAAAATCTTGAGCCTCTGTAAGCCACAACCCGATTTTGCTGAAATTATGTGCATGTATTATTTTGCCATGACTTCCGACATAGGTGGCAAGTAAGGTTAAAATCCATATAAGCCGATCACCTGATTAGTCTTCCACAGTTCAAATTTTTGTCTGATTTGGCAGATATTTGCTACGTAATTTCGACACCGACTTCGGACAAGGTACAAAAAATTTTCAACAAATAAAAATAAAAGTTAGTCCGGGTCGGATCTTTTATACCCTCCACCATGGATCGCATTTGTCAAGTTTTTGGAGTGACTTTTTCAAATATATATCAGTTATAGCAAGTTATTGACCTATATTGTAGGATTAATATATATTGAAGGATTAAAGGTCATCGAAAAATAACACTTCCAAGATTTCAGGCAAATCGATTAATAATTGCGCCCTTCATAGGTTCAGAAAACCTAATTGCAAGATCGCTTTATATGGCAGCTATATTAGGTTATCAACCGATTTAGATCATACTTGGTACAGTTATTGGTAGTCATACCAAAACGACATATACAAAATATCAGTTAAATTGGTTAAGAACTGCGCCCTCTTCAAGCTCAAAAATCAAATCGGGAGTTCGGTTTATATGGCGATTATTTTAGGTTATGAATCGATTTGAAGCGTAATTGATACCATTGTTGGAATTCATACCAAAACGATATTAGCAAAATTTCAGCCATGTAGGATAAGAATTGCGCCGTATAGAAGCGCAAAAAGCCAATTTGGGAGATTGGTGAATATTACGGCTGTAAATTTCGAGAAAATCGGTTCTGCCGTTTTTCAGTCTATACGGAACAAACAAAGCAAGTCCCATATATACGTGATTGGGTAATGTGCCCATTTTGGGCGTTTTTGTGGGGGTGGGGTAACTCCCTATACTTCGACATTAATTTGCATGCCAGATTCTTTATCTGCTCCCGCCTACTTTTCATTTGATACCCATATTGTCCTTATCGGTCCACTTTTGTTTTTGGGTGGTGTTTTGGGGGTGACGGTGGAGGGTCCGCCCCCTTCCGTTGTCAATAAATTTTAAAGCCTATGCCTACTTCCTGACCATATTTGTAATCTACTCCCGAATACCTTTCATTTGAGTCCCATATTGTCATGATCGTCAAGTATACCTATTTTAAGGGGTTTTGGGGCTGAGGCGGCCCCCCAATTACTTGAACCTAACTTTTATTGTGAAATTCGTACTCTACTCTTAAATACCTTTCATTTGAATCCCATATTGTCCCGATCGGTCCACTTTTATTTTTGGTAGGACCTTAAGGGTAAGGGGGAGGGTCCGCCCCCCTCCCGATATCAACAAATTATATAGCCTATGTTTCCTTCCAGAGTTCATCCGTTTTTGAGTCTATACGGAACAAACAAACAATCAATCACAAATTCAATTGTTTATATAAGATGGGGTCTTAGACGAATATTTCGAGGTATTACAAACGGTATGACGAAATTAGTGTTAACCCATCCTATGGTGTAGTGTCTTATAATGTTAACTAAACTGAATCCAACTCCCAGATTTGCAAACTGAATTTAAATACATTTAACATATTTTTAATCCCATATTTTGCACAACTAATCGCATTTATAAAAACTCGCTGATTGTGAAACATATGTTTTTAACATGTTGCGATTGCGATTCAATTTGCGCTCTTTCAGCTAACAACAAATTGACAAAATCTGTTCCTTCCCCTAGCTCTTCTGGCATCTGTGCATGCGTGTCTGATGCGACATTGGCAACAATTTTCCCTGTGAAGTGGCATGTAATCAAGCTCAGCCAACAATTTAACAATTTTTCCAAATGTGAATTACCTTCCTCCACAGCTCCTCCAGCCCTAGATAAGTTGTCTGCAAAACACAAACTGTTGTTGCTCTGTTTTTGTTTTTGCAGGCGTCTGATATGAAATCTCTAAATTTTATCATTTTATCGGCTTAATTTTTACACGTCAATTATTTAAATGCCTGCTTGCATATCACTGTGTGTATGTGTGTGTGTGTGCGTTTGTTTCTTTTTTGCCTAAATCTATGGGCTTGTGTCAAAATGTTCAGGATCTAATTATCAAATATAAAAAGGATCAAAATAGGTGTTTCTGCCGGTGTTTCCGACCACCACCTCCACCCACTTTGCGCTTTGCATTGTGTGTGTGTGCGTGTGTGTGTGTATATGTGTTGCTGCTGCGTTACCCAAGCATATAATCCCCTTTTTAATGACTTTCATAAAATTTAGGGATTTGAATGTGTGGTGCGTGATTTGGGGTAGGGGCCAGAGTCTGCTTTGCACATGGAAGACTGGAAAGCCAACCATAATTTGGTTCAAAAGAGGAGTTTGCAGCATGTTGCCTACATCCATGCTCATTCACTCGACAATATATCCATGTAAAGTACCCAAATTATATAAGTCAGTTGTATCTAATCGCAGGCACAGCGTTGACAAACGTATCAACATTAATTTTGGCCATATCCACCAGCTCTTTGACAGACTGAAATGTAGACAGATTGCATGGCACTTTCTTACTCCCTTTGACGTATAACAGGGAAAATTAATTAAGAAATTTTTGTTTTATTTCAAAATTATGGGCCAACAGTCAACGCATCCCAAACATGGCTGAAGTATGGGGTTAAAAATGGACCATAAACCCCCAAAAGAAAAAGAAACCGTGTTCTAGAACAATGAAAATCTATGGTAATTAGCAAACATATAAAGATGCACTCAACATTTAAAATGAAATATTAGGGTGAACCGCAAATGTCCATAATAGCATTCAGTTTACGAAACTTGAATTGAAGTAAAAACAAATAGTTCCAAAGAAAATCAGTTGTTGACGTAGTTTTTATGAAAACCCTTAAGCGTCAAATGTTCATGACAAATTTTGAATATGCTTCTCAGGATGCTTTCAATTTTCTAAGAAAATTTTTAATTTTTGTTTTCATGTTCTATGACACATTTTGATGGAATTAGATTTTTAATGAAATTTTATTCACCTAAGCGGGGTTTTTTGCGATGGACCCTATAAGACCAAAGGCAACAATAATACGAATCAAGATAATTTAGATATATCTAGGAATAATGAAGAGAGAAGCCAATCAAAAGGTCCAATTCCCACACATTTAGTGGCCCGTCAGCTCTTAAAAACAGGCCCTTGATCTTTGATCCTCTTGATCTTACAATAAGTGAGTGACTACAGCAGGATTATAGTGAAGAACAGAGAGATATCCACTAGACAAATTTTAAGGAGAAATGGAACTATAGGTCTTGCATCGGACTCAGTCAGGAGACATTTTCATAAGGCAAGAAAGGGGGAACTACCCTGTCAGATGAGCATCTTAAAATGGTACCAGGTACTGTTCAATACTCAGCCGGATTCGAAGGATGGCTTGTTTGTGAATCATAGCCGCATTGAGGACGACACCATCTAATGTCACTGGACGTTGTGGCTGGACAAAATGGTGCGACCACTGCTGCGAGGCTAAGGGAGCTTTCTAAAATACGAAATTCACCACAGACCACCAAGTATAGATGTACAATATGTACAAAAGTAATAAAAACCTAATACAAATATGGAAAAATCCTGATATAAAACCAGTAAGGAAGGGCAAAAGTCGAGCAGTGCCGACTGTATAATACCCTACACCTGCCCTATAAGTACAACGTGGGAGCTATATCCCATTCTGAACCAATTTTGATGGACCTCGGCAAGCAAATCAGATCAAACTGTAATAACTGCGGTGGACAAATGACAACATTATTGCAAATTACGCAAAATCGGACGAACGTATATATGGGAGCTATATCTAATTCTGAACTGCGTTTGAGCAAATTTCTCAGATAATGTGGTAGTCATCGAGGAAAGCGTTGTGCAAAATTTTGGCAAGATTGGTCAAACAATGCGCTTGCAGTAGCTCTTGGGGTGAAAATATGGCGATATATATATATATATGGCAGCTATATATAAATCTGAACCGATTTCTTTGAATTTCACCAATAATATCGAAAGTCATAAGAAAATCCTTCCTGCAAAATTTCGAGAGAATCGGTAAAAAATGAGCACTTTCTTGCAATATTTCTCAAAATCGGACGAACATATATATGGGAGCTATACCTAAATCTGAACCGATTTCGAGAGAACTTCTCAGACACTGTGACAGTCGTTAAGGAAAGCGTTGTACGAAGTTTTGGGAAGTTTGGTCAATAAATGCGCTTAATGTAACTCCGGAAGTTAAAATCGGGCGATATATATATGAGAGCTATATCTAATTTTGAACCGGTTTCCATGAGATTCACCCTTAAGGTCGAGAATCAAGAGGAAATCCTTCCTGTCAAATTTCGAGAGAATCGGTTAACAAATGACCAGTTTATTGCATTATTACTAAAAATCGGACGAACATATATATGGGAGCTATATCTAAATCTGAACCGATTTCGAGATAACTTCTCAGATACTGTGACCGTCGTCGAAGAAAGCGTCGTACGAAGTTTTGGCAAGTTTGGTCAATAAATGCGTTTGATGTAACTCTAGAATAATAAATCGGGCGATATATATATATATATATATATATATATATATATATATATATATATATATATATATATATATATATATATATATATATATATATATATATATATATATATATATATATATATATATATATATATATATATATATATATATATATATATATATATATATATATATATATATATATATATATATATATATATATATGAGAGCTATATCTAAATCTGAACCGATTTCCATGAAATTCACCCTTAAGGTCGAGAGACAAGAGGAAATCCTTCCTGCCAAATTTCGAGAGAATCGGTTAACAAATGACCATTTTATTGCATTATTACTGCAAATCGGACGAACATATATATGGGAGCTATATCTAAATCTGAACCGATTTCGATCTAACTTCTCAGATACAGTGACAGTCGTCGAGGAAAGCGTTGTACAAATTTTGGGAAGATTGGTCAATAAATGAGCTTGCAGTGGCTCTAGGACTGAAAATCGGGCGATATATATATGAGAGCTACATCTAAATCTGAACCGATTTCTATGAAATTCACCAGTAATGTCGAGAGTGGAGAGGAAATCCTCCCTGCCAAACTTCGAGAGAATCGGTTAACAAATGACCAGTTTATTGCATTATTTCTGAAAATCGGACGAACATATATATGAGAGCTATATCTAAATCTGAACCGATTTCGAGAAAACTTCTCAGATACTGTGACAGCCTTCGAGAAAGCGTTGTACGAAGTCTTGGGAAATTTGGTCAATAAATGCGCTTGCAGTGGCTCTAGGAGTGAAAATCGGGCGATATATATATATATGAGAGCTATATCTAAATCTGATCCGATTTCTATGAAATTCACCAGTAATGTCGACAGTGAAGAGGAAATTCTTTCTGCCAAACTTCGAGAGAATCGGTTAACAAATTACAATTCTATTGCATTATTACTGAAAATCGGACGAATATATATATGGGAGATATATCCAAATCTGAACCGATTTTTACCAATTTCAATAGGCTTCGTCTCTAGATCGAAAAACGTGCCTGTATCAAATTTGAAGATCTGATGAAAACTGCGACCTGTACTTTGTACACAAATTAACATGGACAGACGGACAGACAGGCGGACGGACAGACAGACAGACAGATGGACGGACAGACAGACAGACAGATGGACGGACAGACAGACAGACAGATGGACGGACAGACAGACGGACAGACAGACGGACAGACAGACGGACAGACAGACGGACAGACAGACGGACAGACAGACGGACAGACAGACGGACAGACAGACGGACAGACAGACGGACAGACAGACGGACAGACAGACGGACAGACAGACGGACAGACAGACGGACAGACAGACGGACAGACAGACGGACAGACAGACGGACAGACAGACGGACAGACAGACGGACAGACAGACGTGCAGATCGGTATGCTTATCAATGGGTCTATCTCTCTTCCTTTTGGGTGTTACCAACAAATTCACAAATATGGCATAAACAAATTCAAGTTATAATACCCTGTACCACAGTAGTGGTGTAGGGTATAACAAGAAATTCAAATACAAAACAGGTGAAGAATGAAATTATAATAAAAATTTAATTTAAAAGAAATATGGATGTCGAATTTAATTTGTCACTCAATAGAAGGAATAGGCACACAATGGTCTACTAGGAAATAGTGGGCTAAAACCGTTTACAGAAAATATAAAATGAACCATGCTTTTTCCGAATCTATCCGGTATGGAGCCCTAAGTATGAAAGAAACCATGATATATAAAATATAATTTTTATACCCTCCACCATAGGATTGGGGTATGCTAATTTCGTCATTCTGTTTGTAAATCCTCGAAATTTTCGTTTAAGACAGACCCCATAATGTGTATATATTCTTGTTCGTTATGACCTATTAAGTCGAACTAGCCATGTCCGTCCGTCTGTCTGACGAAAGCACGCTAACTTTCGAAGGAGTAAAGCTAGCATCTTGAAATTTTGCATAAATACCTCTTATTAGCATAGGTCGAGTGGGAGTGTAAATGGGCTATATCGGTCCACGTTTTGATATAGCTGTCATATAAACCGATCTGGGATCTTGACTTCTTGAGCCGCTAGAAGGCACAATTCTTATCCGACTTAGCTGAAATTTTGCATAAGGTGTTTTGTTATGACATTCAACAACTGTGCTAAGAATAGTTCAAATCGGTCCTAACCTGATATAGCTGCCATACAAACCGATATGGGATCTTGACTTCTTGAGCCTCTTAAAGGCGCATGTATTATCCGATTTGGCTGAAATTTTGTGCAACGGCTTCTCCCATGACCTTTAACATACTCGTCGAATATGGCATGACTCGGTTTATAGCCTAATACAGCTCCCTAATACATCTCCCTATTTTACTTCTTCAGCCCCTTAAGTGCGCAATTCTTACTAGATTTGTCTGAAATTTCACACAATGACTTCTACTATGGTCTCCAATATTCAATATTCTTTTATCCTGTTTGCCAAAAAGAGATACCGTGGAAAGAGCTCGACAAATGCGATCCATGGTGGAGCGTATATAAGATTCGGCCCTGCCGAACTTATCACGCTTTTACTTGTTCCTAATGATGATCCATTTTTCAGAGTAAGTGGCGCATATTGGTGGTGTTCTGTTATGACTTTTAACAACTGCGCCATGTACTGTCCAAATCGGTCTATAACCTGATATAGCTCTTATATAAACAAATCTCCCGATTTGACTTGACATACGGGACAAAGTATGCTGAGGTTCAAATTATGGGCGATTCGTTCTTTTAGCCAAATTGCGCAGACGGGCTGATGCATACGCCTCGAGTCTTAAACAGTTCAGCCGGAAACCCATCGGTTTCTGCTGCCTTATTGTTTTTCAACTGGCTTACTGCTACATAGACCTCGTTGTGACTAGGTGGTACACATGCTATACCATCGTCAGGGATTGGTTTTGCTGTATACTCATGGCCACTATCATCGGGTAATAGCAGCTGGAAAAAGTGTTCCTTCTATACCATATTTCCTTCGTTGTCTTTGCAGGATGATGTGCCTGTACCAAAGCCATCGGTTTGATGTTTAATTCTTTGGTTGAATTTTTGGACTTCATTCTAGCTCTGATTCGCTCACAGTCACGTCTTCCACTTTCTCTCTTCTTCCTGCAGAAGAGACGTTTCTCCTCTTTCCTTTTCTCCCGATACATCTCCTTCGCGCTGCTTTGGCTGTAATATTGACATGTATGCCGCATTCTTGGATTCAGTCGATTTTTGGCACTTCTGGTCGTACCATGAGTCCTTGGGGAAGGGCTTTTGGCTCTGCTCTGACCACAGCGCTGATATACTATCCGTATAGAGAGTGCTTTCTTCAAGCAATTGGGTCAGCCGTTGGAGAATATCCTTGTTATGTTTGTAGCTTTCCGATGTCCAGCTTCCGTACAGTGTCAGATCGTACGTGCGAACCTTTGCTGCAACAAGGATCGATCATACATCTAACACGTTTGTTAAATACATTCCATCCATCACAACATTATCTATTTGGTTTCTCGTGTATTGATCGGGTGACAGCCATGTGGCCACGTGAATCCTTCGATGTTGGAATGTTGGTGATGTTAACCACTATGTTCTTTGACGTGACGATGTCTATTAGCCTCAATTCATTATAGGAAGTTTCTTCGTGTAGGCAAAATTGTCCGATTGTTGAGTCAAAAATATTTTCCTTTCCTTTTTTCGCATTAAAATCTTCGAGAACGTCTTGTCGTATTTCCACTAGAAAGACGTATTGTCTTTCTAGTGGAAATATCCTTGGTCTGTTCGTCCTTGTTGTCGGTAGGGGCAGTGGCGCAAATAATGCTGATGTTGAAGAATTTGGCTTTCATGCGGATTGTGGCCACTGGACTAAACCTGGAGACAAGGTGTTTCAGTCTCTAACTAAACCAAAAATCCACAGCCATATTCATGCCTTGTTTCATGGCTATAATAAAGGTCATTAACTTTCGGTGATGTTGTGGAGCCTTTCCCGAGCCATCACACTTTATGTATTGCAGTAATGTCTGCCTTTCATCTATCACAACATGATCTATTTGGTTTCTCGTGTTTTGATCAGGTGACCATACGACCGTGTGAATCCTTCAATGTGGGAATCTGATGCTTCTAACCACCATGTTCTTTGACGCGACGAAGTCTATTAGCCTCAATCCATTATAGGAAGTTTCTTCGTGTAGGCTAAATTTTCCGACTGCTGGGTCAAAAATATTTTTCTTTCCTTTTTTCGCGCAAAGTTCTTCCAGAACGGTTTCATTATCATGGGCGGGACAGCGGTCATATTGTCTTTCTAGGCTCTAGTGAAAATATCCTTGGTCTGTTCGTCCTTGTTGTCGGCAAGGGCAGTGGCGTAAATGAGACCGATGTTGAAGAATTTGGCTTTCATGCGGATTGTTGCCAGCCTCTCATCCACAGGACTAAACCTGGAGACAAGGGGTTTCAGTCTCCAACTAACCAAAAATCCACAGCCATATTCATGCCTCGTTTCATGGTAGCTATAATAAAGGGCGTTAACTTTCGATGATGTTGTGGAGCCCTTCCCGAGCCATCGCACTTTACGTATGGCAGTAATGTCTGCGCCGTATTTCCCCTAAACATCCGCCAGTGCGTATACTGCACCTTGTCTATAAAGATGTTGAAGAATTTGGCTTTTGTGCGGATTGTGGCTAGCCTCTCATCCACCGGGAGATGAGACAAAGTGTTTCAGTCTACGACTAACCATAAATCCACAACCTAATTCATGCCTTGTTTCATGGCAGTTATAATACAGAGAGTCACCAGTCGGTGTTGTTGTGGAGCCCTTCCCAAGCCATCGCACTTTCTGTATGGCAGTAATTTTTGACCCGTATTTCTCCAATACATCCGCCAGTACGTATATTTCACCCTATCTATAGAAAGTGCGGACTTTTCAGTGCAGATACACAAATCATGGTTTGGGGGGTCGTCAACATAGGGGGGATCAAGTTTTCCGGGTGATGGGCAACTAACCCGACTCCCCAACCTTTCTGTTTTTCTTTCTGTAGGTGAACTCGTTTTTATCTCACTTTCACTTTAACTATTGTCACACACTCTACTCACTCTATTCAGTCGCTATGACATCCGGTTACAAATATGGCATAAAAAATTAGGTCCAAGTAATGGGAGATCTCTCCACCCCCAAATATGTATATTAGCCCATGAAAGGTATTTTAGAATAGATTACGAATGGAGGCCACCGTACCGCAGAGGTCAGCATGTCCGCTTATGATGCTGAACAACTGGGTTCGAATCCTGGCGAGACCATCAAAAAAAATTTTTCAGTGGTGGTTTTCCCCTCCTAATGCTGGCAATATTTGTGAATATTCCACTAAGGAACAGGGGCAAACTTCCTACATATCAATGAGTGCAGTTCGATTCAAGTTTAAGCTCAACGAAAGGGGCCTCCTTTTTATAGCCGAGTCAGAACGGCGTGCCGCAGTGCGACACCTCTTTGAAGAGAAGTTTTACATGGCATAGTACCCATGTAAAACTTCTCTTCAAAGAGGTGTCGCACTGCGGCACGCCGTTCTGACTCGGCTATAAAAAGGAGGCCCCTTTCGTTGAGCTTAAACTTGAATCGAACTGCACTCATTGATATGTTGGAAGTTTGCCCCTGTTCCTTAGTGGAATGTTCATGGGCAAAATTTGCATTTGCAGGTGAACTCGTTAGCTCACTACCTTTCAGGTATGTTAAAGGCAGCTACCCAGGTGACGCAGAGGGATAGTTTGGATCCACATTTGAGATGAAGGAAACCAACATCCAACATCCCCAAGTCACCGAGAAGGATATATGACTCTAATGTTTTCAACCATAAGTGGTCTTGTTATTGGAACATTTATGAAGTGTCCAAAGGACTTGACAAATCCGGCCATGGTAGAAAGGGTAAATCAGATTGGACACAGCCGAAATTAAGGTGCTTGCCTTTACTTTTGTGAAATTTAAAAACTTTGATCCAATTCGAAAAAAACAGCACTGGGCTTTAAACATCTATTGCTATGTAAATCTTAACTGACTCTCTCTCCCCCTCTCTCTCTCTCTCTCTCTCTTACAAAAAATGGGTTTCTAAAAGTTAATGTAAAAATGGTTGAAGTGATTAGGCCGTGTTACAACAGCCTTGCAAATATCAACACACAATTTTTTATAACCTTTTCTTGGGGTATTATTAGAGCACCATCCATATCTCACTGGTAGGTGTATATGCATATAAGATGTGTGTCTGTGTGCAGTTACATACGTAAATATTTTTGTATGTGTATATTCAACATTGAAAGGGATTAACTCGGCGAGGCAATAAGAGGGCTCCTCAGTCGTCCAAAACAAAATTTACATTTACAAATTGCTCCAGAGATTGGCGCAGAAGAGAGGTAGAGACAAAAGCAGAGGCACTGGCAGTGGCGAGTGTCAGGAAGCCAGAACACATGGCAACGGATTTGCTTTATGCCATTCATTTGTATAGCTGATAAAAAAAAGCACTGTTCACTTCATCGTACATAACATAACTCTCACTGCCTCACTTCGGGCGGGTACACATCATTCATACAGATATACTCGTACAAGCATGCATTCATGCAAACATTTTGTGAATAATGATTGAATTTTTTTTTTCCTTTTAAGAAATCCCCATTTTGCATGGTAAATGTTGGAATTTACACTGCCGTACAGATATATGTATGTATATGGCTATGTTGGCATGCAGATCACCATGCGTGACCAGTGGAGTAACTTGAAGGCCATTTCATTTGAAGGCCTTATATCAAAAATTGAGAAGAAGAAGAAGAAACATCAGGTTTATTATACCCTCCACCATAGGATGGGGGTATACTAATTTCGTCATTCTGTAACTACTCGAAATATTCGTGTGAGACCCCATAAAGTACATATATTTTCGATCGTCGTGACATTTTATGTCGATCTAGCCATGTCCGTCCGTCCGTCTGTGCGTCCGTCCGTCTGTCCATCTGTCCGTCCGTCCGTCCGTCTGTCTGTCGAAAGCACACAAACTTTCGAAGGAGTAAAGCTAGCCGCTTGAAATTTTGCACAAATATTTCTTATTAGTGTAGGTCGGTTGGAGGCCACCGTAGCGCAGAGGTTAGCATGCCCGCCCATGACGCTGAACGCCTGGTTTCGAATCCTGGCGAGACCATCAGAAAACATTTTCAACGGTGGTTTTCCCCTCCTAATGCTGGCAACATTTGTGAGGTACTATGCCATGTAAAACTTCTCTCCAAAGAGGTGTCGCACTGCGGCACGCAGTTCGGACTCGGCTATAAAAAGGAGGCCCCTTATCATTGAGCTTAAAATTTGAATCGGACTGCACTCATTGATATGTAAGAAGTTTGCCCCTGTTCCTTAGTGGAATGTACACGGGCAAAATTTGCATTTGTAGGTCGGTTCGGATTGTTAATGGGTCATATCAGTCCATGTTTTGATATAGGTGCCATATAAACCGATATTGCGTCTTGACTTCTTGAGCCTCTAGAGTGCGCAATTCTTATCCGATTGAAATGAAATTTTGCACGACGTGTTTTGTTATGATATCCAACAACTGTGCCAAGTATGGTTCAAATCGGTCCATAACCTGATATAGCTGCCATAAAAACCCATCTTGGGTCTTGACTTCTTGAGCCTCTAGGGGGCGCAATTCTTATCCCATTGGAATAACATTCTACACGAAGTATTTTGTTATGATATGCAACAACTGTGCCAAGTATGGTTAAAATCCGTTCATAACCTGATATAGCTGTCATATAAACCGATCTGGCATCTTGACTTCTTGAGCCTCTAGAGGTCGCAATTATTATCCGATATGCCTGAAATTTTGGACGACGGATCCTCTCATGACCATCAACATACGTGTTTATTATGGTCTGAATCGGTCTATAGCCTGATACAGCTCCCATATGAATCGATCTCTCTATTTTACTTCTTGAGTTCCCAAAGGGCGCAACTAAAAATTCAATTGTGGTTGGACCACAATCTTGATATCGCTCTAATAGCAGAGGAAATCTTTTCTCATATCCTTTTTTTGCCTAAAAAGTGATGCCGGGAAAAGAAATGGACAAATGAGATCCATGGTGGGGGTATATAAGATTTGGCCCGGCCGAACTTAGCACGCTTTTACTTGTTTTTCTTTTTTTTCTATCAACCAACACCTATCAATGCAGGGCATTGCGTTGGCGAAATTAGATTAGGAATTTGGCTTAAATATCTGGATATCAAAGTGGGTGTGAAAAACATTAGCCGCAAGTCGATTCCACATACGAACGGTTCGGGCGAAATAAGAATTCTCTCTATAATGCCAATCAATAACAAACGGGTGTGAGTTCCTGGAATGTCTAGTATCCCTGACAAACATCCTTACATCAGGAATATGAAGACGAATATCAAACGAACACACACCATGAAATTACCGATAGAACAGCGCCAAACATCCCACATTGCGACGATGTTCAAGGGGGAGGCAATAGAGTTGGATACCCTACTATCCTCAATCAACACCATCGATCTCCTCTGTACATGATCCTCTAGCTCCAGGGATGATTTTGAAGCTCCAGTCCCTACATGTGAGTTGTACTCCATTTTCGCCCTTATGAAAGTGGTGTAGATGATAAGAAGATCAGATGGAGTGAAGTAATTCTTACACCGTTTAAGGAAGCTTGAATGCTTCTTTCGACACTTCAATTACATGTTTAACCCAACGGACACCACTTCGTATTTTCATGCCCAGAACATTAAGAGCTTCTGATTGCTCAACATCTATACCGTTAATAGACAAAGATGCTCGTAATGGGTCAGCGAATCGTTTGTGTGACAACAAGCAGCACTAAGTCTTCCGTGCATTAAAATCTACCCCACTCAAAAATTGCCAGCAAATCTTGGCAGAGTGCATCATCCATAACCCACCTTTTGTCCTCAATCTCTCGAAGACTCGGCCTATGGTCGAATGAGTACGAATGACAGAGATTACTGTCATCCGCAAATGAGTAGACCAGATTCGATGTCTGACTCAATAGATCTTTGATGAAAATACGAAGAAGAGAAGGAGAGAAAAGAAGGACAGAGCCCTGGGGTACACCTGCGTTGAATTTATGCTCATTGGATGAGAACCCATCTATAAAGACTCGAATATTACGATCTTTGGAAAAGCTAGAAATTAATCGAACGAAACCATTACCGACACCAAATGCGACAAGCTTTGATAATAGTGCACCGTGCCAAACCCTAACACATGCCTTGGAGATATACAGAGCCATAACCTTACTCTCACCTAACTGGTGGATTGGTCGCCTCCAACGTTCCGACAGAAGTGCCATGAGGTCGCCCGTAGAGCGATTTCTACGGAACCCATACTGTTGGTTGCTAAGAAGGCCATTAGACTCTAAATATCTCACAAGATGGTGATTAACCATGCTCTCCATAACCTTAGAGAGAGCGGAGCATATCATATTGCAATTGGCCGATAATTCTCAGGGTTGTTTGCCTCACCCTTCTTAGGTATTGGTTGAACGTTCGCAACCATCCAACGTGCCGGGAAGACTGCCGCACGGTAGGCAAGGTTGGCTAATGGACGAGCAAGCGTCGGAACATCTGCGCAAGACAAGTGTTGATATGCTATCCGGACCCGGGGACTTATTAACGTCTATATTCTCAAGAACCCTTTTAACTCCACGAGTTACTGTTTTTCAAACAGTACATTTGTATGTATTGGTGTAAATATTGTATGGATATGCATTCATTGGTTAAGCCTCTGTTGGATTGAATTATAAGCAAGTTTCGAATATTTTGCCAATTTAATTTCCATTTCCTGTGAATAACAGCAATTCTAACAAACACAGACAACCACATGTGCATATGTAGCAAATAAAAAAATATTGTGAAATTGTGAAAAATCCAATTCAATGCATCTATGTGAAATATTTACCTTCATTTCTTATCAAACGGTGAAAAAAAAAACTATTCGAAATATTTCCAAATCAACTTTAAACGAGTCCTCCCAATTATTGGTAACAAAAACGAAATTAAATTGTCATTTGGTTGTATTGGGTTGCCCAAAAAGTAATTGCGGATTTTCTAAAAGAAAGTAAATGCATTTTTAATAAAACTTAGAATGAATTTTAATCAAATATACATTTTTTACACTTTTTTTCTAAAGCATGCTAAAAGTAACAGCTGATAACTGACAGAAGAAAGAATGCACAAGCTGTGAAAAAATTTGTCAACGCCGACTATATGAAAAATCCGCAATTACTTTTTGGGCAAACGTTTCGTTTGGCCTTTCTTTGCTGAATCGGGTCAAAGGCAGTTTGAATTCAAATAGGTTAAACTAAACAAATAAAAACGCATTATTCTCTCAAGTTTTTTATTCTGTTAAGGCGAAGACTATTTTTATCAATTCTCATATAAAGGGTGATTTTTTTAGTTATTGTCTTTTTGGCAACAATGAATTAAACAGCTTACGCACGTTTCACGTTTTGTTTCCCTGTCAAACATCTTCAATGTATACGTTAATAAGCCGAATTGTCAATTTTCGAGTAAAGATCAGCCAGAAGCATTGCACGAGCTACCAACGCATACAGAAAGAAGTAAAAGCGTGCTAAGTTCGGCCGGGCTGAATCTTATATACCCTCCACCATGGATCGCATTTGTCGAGTTCTTTTCCCGGCATCTCTTCATAGGCAAAAAAAAGATAAAAGAAAAAATTTGCTCTGCTATTAGAGCGATATGAAGATATGGTCCGGTTTGGACCACAATTAACAAAAATTGACAATTATTGCGCCCTCTAGAGACCCAAGAAGTCGAGACCCAAGATCGGTTTATATGGCAGCTATATCAAAACATGGACCGATATGGCCCATTCACAATCCCAACCGACCTACACTAATAAGAAATATTTGTACAAAATTTCAAGCGGAAACCTTTACTCCTTCAAAAGTTAGCGTGCTTTCGACAGACAGATACCTCTGACGAGCTGTTTGACGGTATCAATAAATACCGCCGACGCAAAACGCAGCGTAAACATGTCCCCTCTATACTCGCAGCTCATGATTTGTATGAATGGACCTTCTACAGAGTTCCATACATGTTCAAAAATCCGCTCTTTAGTCAGATCCTTCACTTGGGACCGACGATCTGGTGGTATCCTAGCGGAGTAAGGGGGAATGAAAGAGCAGAAGATTTGGCAGTGAAGGCCAAAGGACTGCCATCAATAAACTCGGTTAACCCGGGTCAAGGCAGTCCGAGTTAGGAGCGTGGGCTCGAACAGTGAAACAGTCGGTAGGACGGCAAAAATCCTATGGGTGATCCGGATCGTGAAAAGACGAGGCTATCACTGAAAGGAAGTAAGAAGGAAGTCATTATATCTTTAGGTATCATAACATGACACATAGAACTACGAGCTCACTTATGCAAAATCGGCGCAGCAATTGATAGCATGTGAAGAGCATGTGGGGAAGATGATGAGACTGGAGCATTTCCTATGTCATTGCCCGGCATTCATTGCTAACAGACATCGGCATTTGGATGAGGACACAATACCAGACATCAATCAATTAAGGGGCGTGGCATAGAAAACAATTAGGGATTGTGTAATTTTCACGGAATTCCTGACTTAAATTTTCTTTTTCGAGGTTACTTTTTAGTATTAAGAACGCACAAAAAGTCAATAACTGACTTAGGTGTATGTTCATAGTGGTATGGGCCGGATGAATATCCGCATCCTCTTTTCAACCTAATCTAGTCACCCATCATGTTTTTCCTAGTTATACAATACCAACATGCCAAATTTCACACCTTTAGCTCCATCCACAAGGAGCATACCACATGGTACCAATTTTGATATCAGAATATAAGAATTTTAAAGAGATCATTAAGTCATCTAACATATTTTGAATATGTGTACCTGCATGCTTAGAAATGGACGATGGTAAATACCCAAAAGGTATTTACCCGGCAAATTGGGTAAATACCCGGATATTTACCCATTTATACCCAAATGCTGGGTATTTATGAGTTTGCAGATATCTTGGGTATAACAACATATTGCAAAAAATTTTTGATGATTTCGTATTCTTTGTATATAAACCTGATCTTCTGATCTCAAAATCGGATTTTAGTTTTATATAGATCGATCTCCAGACTTATAGTCTTGAGGCAACAAATGGGTAATTTGTCATCCGATGAAATTTAGCACAGGGAGTTCTGATAGACCCCTTCCCATTTCTGTGAAGTGTGGTTCAGATCGGACTCTGTTTGGATATAGTTGCCCTATAGACCGACCGCCCGATCTCCCGACATAGGGTATTAAGGCCATTAAAGATCCATTTATTACCAAACTTCGATGAAATTTGGCACAGTGTGTTCTGGTAGACCCCTACCCGTTACTGTCAAATGTGGTCCAGATCGGATCATATTTGGATATAGCTGCCATATAGACCGATCTCCCGATATAAGGTATTGACCTCATAAAAAGACCATTTTTCATCCAATGTTGATGAAATTTGAAACAGTGAATTTTGATAGACCTCTACACCTCTTTGTGTCAAGTATCGCCCAGATTGGACCATATTTGAATATAGCTGCCATATAGACCGATCATCCGATATAGAGTATTAAGCTATTTAATACCCAAATATGCTAAATTTTGGTACCAAAATGTTCTAGATGTGAATAGATCATTTAGTTACCTATCATATAATGCCAAATTTTTGAGCTCTAACTCCATCTGTAAAGAAAGTACCAAATGGTACCAATTGCGGTACTAAACGTACGTTTTCTCCCATTACCATTACTATTTTTCCTTTTGTTGTTTATCCTCATAACTTTGTAGCAGTGGTCTTTGAGAACAGTTTCTAAATTCCTAAATTTTTTGGTACTTTTTTTAGTATCTTAATGTAAAAATTTTCAAAAACTCTTCGAATCCAATCAAGATTGCCATGAAGTACCTAAGTTCCAAAAGTAAGAGCTCTAGCTCAATTTACAAAGAAATTTAATACTTTCGCTGTAAATAGTACCAATTGCAGTACTAAACGTACTATTTCTTCCACTTCCGGTACTATTTTGGAAAATTGTTTTCACCAAATCTTATTTTTTCAAGACGCTTTTAAATTTGAGTCCAAAATCATTCTCCCATTACTTTCGGTTTACCTTGCGTTAGCGAGCGAACATCGCCAATACCAATCTTATTCCGCATCTACGAAATAAGACCAACATAAGTGCAATATTTCATAATTCTAGCTTTAGCCGTTTAGACTTGGCAGTGATCAGCAAATCACTCGTGGCTTTTATATATGGAGAAAAGAGGAGAATATTCAATTTAATATGCATTGGATCATTTTGAGCTTAACTTGAGGCATGTTTACTGCTCTATTTTCAGAAATGAAGGAGCAGTGAGTATCGCACCTTTTGGAGCCTATAAGCAGGCATATTAAAACCATAATTTTGAGAAGTTTCGTGGGTTGAAAATACGTGTAATAGCTTGCATATTTTGAGAAGTTGTGACGGATGGTGTATTGACACCTAAAAGAGGTATATTTATATGGCTGCATGTTGGGAGCGGTATGTGATTCCGCCACTGAGTTATTAGTGTAGGTCGGTTGGGATTTTAAATGGTTCACATCGGTCCATGTTTTGATATAGCTGTCAAATAAATCGATCTTGTTCTTGACTTCTTGAGCTTCTCGGGGCGTAATTTTTATCTGATTTGGCTGCAATTTGACACGTGGTGTTTTGGTATCACTTCCAACAACTGTGCTATTTATGGTCCAAATCGTTTCATAACCTGATATAGCTGCTATAAAAACCGATTTCCCGATAAGACTACTTGAGCTTCTAGAGGGTCTAATTATAGTCCGATTTGGGTGAAATTTTGCACATATCGTTGAGGAATTACGTTCAACAACTGTTCCCAGTAGGGTCTTAATGAGTTAATAACCTGATATAGCCGCTATATAAATCGCCGCCATATATATACATATAAGCCGCCATATAAATCTCCCAACTATACTTCTTGAACTTCTAGAGGGCGCAATTCTTGTTCAACTTGGTTGAAATTTTGCATAGATCGTTTAATATGGAAGTCAACTTTGTTCAGTTGATAACCTGATATAACTGTCATATAAACCGATCTCCCAATTAGACGCTGGAGGGCGCAATTTTTACTCGATTTGCTTGAAATGTTGGAGGTCGAATTTTTCTATGACTTCTAAAAGCCATGACAAGTACGGTCCATATCGGTCCATAACTTGATGTTGCTCATATATATTTTGAAAAGTCATTCAAAGTACTTGACAAATGGAGGGTATATAAGATTCGGCGCAGCCGAAAAGCACTTTTTTTTGTTCCTTTTTTTTTTTGATAAATCTACATTTATTGAGTATGTTCAACAATTTTTTGAGATATTACACTTGCAAACGGACCAAATTACCTAAAAATTGTGTTTTTGTTTTTTTTTTTTTTTTTTTAAATCGAAAATTGTATTTTTGAAATCGTTGGAAAGACTTACAAGAGATAGATTCTCTTAAAATTTCGTAAGCGCACATGAAAATGTTGATTTTTGCCACCTTTGTACTCTGTCCGCATCACTGTGCGACGGCTATCGTTAGACGCGTAAAGTATTTTCTCACCTTCTGCTCCAAAAACAAAGAAAAAAACTTACCTTCTTCCTCAATTCTTGTACAAAAAACACTTTGATATTATCATTTACATATGACTTGTAGTTTTTTTTTTTTAATTTTTATTATTTTTATATATTTTATTTATTAAGTTTTACTCTAATTCATTTCAATAAGTTACAAGTTTATATTTTTTTATATTTAAGGTAGTATTTTCTTTTTTTTTATCATAGTTTACATTGTGTATTATCAAATGTTGGTGTGTATGTATGGGCTCAAGTAGTGTGTGGTGTGTGGTGAGTTAGTGTTTGTGTGTGTATTGGTATGGGGGAGTACATTCCATTTATGAAATGCATTGTAAATACTGGTCTTTGCAATAAATGTATGATTTTGTACATTGGAAGAATGTACCATTTTAGGATTGAACAAAAAAAAATGAAGGCCCCTTGGCGCTAGATGACGATTGGTTTGGGGGGGGGGGGGGGGGGAGGTCAAAGGGCCATTTTACTAATTATTAGTAGTTTGTTGTGGGTTTTTGTTTCTTGTTTTTCAGAATTTTTGTTGTTTTTTTTTTCATGTATTTGGATTATTTCGCTGTTATATGGATTGAAAATATGTGGCCAATTTTTTTTCTCTCTGGCCTTAGTTGCCAATTAACAATTCATGTTTTATATGGTTCAAGTGGTTTCTTTTGTATTGATTTTTTTATATAAATTAATACCTAATTGTTACATATATATGTATTATTAAGTGATTATACTTGTATGTAAGGATTTTTTCTCTCAATAGGTTTTTTTTTAATATCACTTTTAAATTTTACAAATATAGTTGATGTTTTGCTTTTATTAGTACTTATTATTACTTTTCTGGTTTTTTGTTTATAAGTAGTTGTGTTTTTTGTTTTCTATATTCCATTTTTGTCATGTCCACATAAGTGCTTATGGATTTCCTTTAAAAGTCTGTCAAATGTTATGATAAAAATTTGTGTCATTGCTGTTTAAATGGATTGAAAACACGCTTTGATATGTTAACACAAAAGTTATATTAAACAAAAAAAAAAAAAAAAAACATTTTTTTAACTTTGTTTTAGCAATATAGTTGTTTTTTTCTTTTTTGCGTTTTTTGGTATTCAAGTGGGATGTTTTACTAACAGGTAGTTCATTATTTTGTTTTTTAGTTTTTGTTTTTTTTTGCATAGGTGGAAGTCATTTAGTTTTGGCTCTTTATTAGGTGTGAAATAAAAACTTTTTGTAAAAAAATTGTTTTTTTTTTTTTTGGGATTTTATTTGGTTCGTTACATAGTTTCTAGTTGAGTGTTATTAAATTTTTGTTGTTTTTGGGTTTGTTTTTTTCTCTGGAACATAAAATGATTATCAAAATTTACAGAGTAGTGGTGGGTGTTTGATTTACGAGAGATTGGCTTTGTTTTTTTTTTTGGAACAAGAGGTTTTTTTTGTGGTTTTAGGGGTTTAAACATCCTTGATGATTATGTATAGTTAAGGGTGTGACTTTAAAATTCTGCTGTTTTTGTAGCAAAACCAAAAAAAACTCTTTGCCAAATGGAAGTTTTTTGTTTATAGAAGACACATGGGGGTAATATAACAATTTTCAAAAATTTATAAGGTTAGGTCGAAAAGAGGGTGCAGATATTAATCCCTCCCATGCCACTACGGACAATATACACCTAAGCCAGTAATTGGCTTGTTGAGCGCTCTAAAAAACTAGAAAGTAACCTCTAAAAAGAAAATTTTAAGTTAGGTATTCCGTGCTACTTACAAAATCCTTGCAAATGCAATGCAATGCAATGGAAATTTTGCCCATGAACATTCCACTAAGGAACAGGGGAAAACTTTTCACATATCAATGAGTGCAATCCGATTCAAGTTGTAAGCTCAATGATAAGGGGCCTCCTTTTTATAGACGAGTCCGAAGGGCGTGCCGCAGTGCGACACCTCTTTGGGGAGAAGTTTTAGTACCTCACAAATGTTGCCAGCATTAGGAGGGGAAAACCACCGTTGAAAATTTTTTTCTGATGGTACATGCTAACCTCTGCGCTACGGTGGCCTTACATCCTTAATTGTTTTCAATACCACTCCCCTAAGATGGAACCTCAAAAGCCGGGCAATGGCAAAGGAAATGCTCCAACGTCTCATCATCTTCACCGCATGCCCTACCCAAGCTATCACTTGCCGCACCGATTATACATAAGTGAGCTTGTAGTCCTATAAGTCCCGTTATGATACCAATAGCTATATTGACCTCCTTCTTGCTTCCTTTCAGTAAAAGCCTAGTCTTTTCACTATCTGGAAGGCTGGAAGGGTACTACCGACCGTTTCGCTGTTCCACAATGTTGCTCCGATGTGAGTGGCGGTAGCGGAAAATCGAAAGGCAGATAAAGTGATGCCAGTTATGCTCCACCGTCTCCCTGTCTCACCACTGTTGCTTCCGACGTTGACAACTGTGGGAAAAAGTATGTAATCAAAAGTTTTATGACAAATAATGCAGATTCTCGGCCAAGTACCAGTGTTAGCATAGAATAATTTGTAGTTCATATGGCTCAGTCCAGAAACTTTGTCCATGGCTCCTGAATTAAGGCAATATGAATCTTGCCCTTGCTGATTTTCTCCATCAGAGCGTGTGTAGCAGTCTAGCTCCGGTGGAGGTTTATCTGGATTACCTCAATCATTGGCCCTCCAGTAAATGAGCATCTTGGGGTCGGTGATGATCAAATCGTCTGCTCCCTGTTCTTTAGATTGCATTGCCGTTCCTGTTACTGCACTGCCAAACTTGTCACGCCAACCACACTTGATCAATGCCAACCACAAAGAGAGTTCCTTCCTCCTTCTCCTCTCTGTGGAAGACCCCCCATCCCTTGATGAAGACCGTAGTCTTTGTGAGTTGGGGGATATCCATCTTTCTCACCAGGTCGAGCTTTGCGCCCTCCCAGAGAGCGTGGATACCTCTGACGAGCTGTTTGACGGTATCAATACATTCCGCCGAGGCAAAACGCAGCGTAAAGATGTCCCCTCTAAACTCGCAGCACATCATTTGTATGGGTGGACCCTCAACAGAGTTCCACACATTTAGCATTGTTATGCTCTTCGAGAGATCTGATTCTTTTTCCAGCTTCCGTAGAAATGCTTGGAATGTCAGTTCTATCCCTTCCAGCATCCTGCACGTTTGCCCGATTACGCTGCCGGTACATACTCCTCTGTCTCCTTAAATTAATATTAACATTGTTTTACCCTACACCACTACTGGGATACACGGTATTATAACTTAGTGCATTTGTTTGTAACACCCAGAAGGAAGAGATATAAACCCTTTGATAAGTATTCCGATCGACTCAGAATCACTTTCTGATTGGATTTAGCCATGTCCGTTTGTTTGTCCGTCCGTCCGTCTGTCTGTCCTTCTGTCCATGTTAATTTGTGTACAAACTACAGCTCGCAGTTTTCATCCGATCGTCTTCAAATTTGGTATGGGCATGATTTGCGCCCTAAAGACGAAGCCTATTGAAATTGGAAAAAATCAGTTCAGATTTGGATATAGCTCTCATATATATATTCGTACGATTTGCAGTAATACTGCAATAAAATGGTCATTTGTTAACCGATTCCTTCGAAATTTGGCAGGAAAGATTTTCTTATGACTCCCAACATTACCGGTGAATTTTATAGAAATCGGTTAAGATTTGGATATAGCTCTCATATATATGTTCGTCCGATTTGCAGTAATACTGCAATAAAATGGTTATTTGTCAACCGATTCTCTCGAAATTTGGCAGGATGGATTTTCTTAAGACTCTCGATGTTACTGGTGAATTTTATCAAAATCGGTTCAGATTTGGATATAGCTTTTATATATATGTTCGTCCGATTTTGAGTAATAATGCAATAAAATGGTCATTTGGTAACCGATTCACTCGAAATTTGGCAAGAAGGATTTTCTTATGACTCCCAATATTACCGGTGAGCTTCATTGAAATTGGTTAAGATTTGGATATAGCTCCCATATATATGTTCGTCCGATTTGGAGTAATATTGCAATAAAATTGTCTTTTCTTAACCGATTCTCTCGAAATTCGGCAGGATGGATTTTCTTGTGACTCTCGATGTTGCTAGCGAATTTCATAGAAATCGGTTCAGATTTAGATATAGCTCTCACATATATATATATCGCCCGATTTTTACTCCTAGAGCCACTGCTTGCGCATTTATTGACCAATCTTCTCAAAACTTCGTACAACGTTTTCTTCGACGACTTTGACAGTATCTGAGAAGTTTGCTCGAAATCGATTCAGATTTAGATACAGCTCCCATATATATGTTCGTCCGATTTGCAGTAATAGTGCAATAAAATGGTTATTTGTTAACCAATTCTCTCGAAATTTGACAGGAAGGATTTTCTTATGACGCCCAACGTTACCGGTGAACTTCATTGAAATCGGTTCAGAATTCGATATAGCTCCCATAAATATGTTCGTCCGATTTGCAGTAATAATGCAATAAAATGGTCATTTGTTAACCAATTCTCTTGAAATTTGCAAGCAATGGTTTTCTCTTGACTCTTGACATTACTGATGAATTTCACGGAAATCGGTTCAGATTTAGATATAGCTCGCATATATATATATCGCCCGATTTTTACTCCTAGAGCCACTGCTAGCGCATTTATTGACCAATCTTCTCGTTTTCGTTTTCTTCGACGACTGTGACAGTATCTGAGAGGTTTGCTCGAAATCGATTCAGATATAGATATAGCACCTATATATATATTCGTCCGATTTGCAGTAATAGTGCAATAAAATGTTCTTTCCTTAACCGATTCTTTTGAAATTCGGCTGGAAGGATTTTCTTATGACTGTCGATATTACTGACGAATTTCATAGAAATCGGTTCAGATTCAGATATACCTCTCATACATGTATATCGCCAGATTTTCACCCCAAGTGCCGCTGCAAGCACATTATTTGACTAAGCTTGCCAAAATCTTGCATCACGCCTTCCTCGAAGTCCACCAGATTATCTGAAAAAATTGCTTGTTTTATTATAAAGATTTGCAGTAAAAAAATATGCGATTTTCACCCATATAACCACATCAACTCCAATGGTTTTTTGCCACCCCAGTACAAATATATCTCAAGTTTCTCAATTTTCCCAATCTCCCATCGTTTAATTATTTTAATTAATTTGCATATTTTCCCCATTGATATAAAATCAAAATAAACTTTGTCCAGTATACAAATAATGAAACAAAATAAAAAAGAACGTACTGCCAAAAACTTTTTCACCAAGAGGCGGCAATGCAGCTTGCTTGCTGCCTAATGACGCCCATGATGATTTTGTCCAGCTGCCCAAACTATTTGGGCAAAAGTTTATTTGTTTATGGGTATTTTGTGTATTTTTTTCTATTTTTTTTAGCATTGTTTTTGTTTTGAATGAGATGAAATTTGAATGTAAATTTCCGAGCTTTATTTTTATTTGGTTGGTTCGTTTGTTTGTTTGCTTTCCATGAGAGTAATATTGAAATTTCTTTGATAGAATATAATTTTGCAAAGCAATTTCTGTGTAGCAAATACTCGCTCTAAACGGCAATCACAATGTAAATAGTTTTGTTCGATCCTATAATCAAATTAAAATATTTTAGGTAGCTTTTATGCAAAAAAAAAAAAAACAAAAAAATCGAATAAACATTAGTAGGGGATAATGAAATGCCAAAGGAAAAAAAAGAGTCGGAAAAAACACATGTTGAGTAATTGGGAATTTTTATTATTGCAAACACTTGTTAGCACCATCTGTTTAAAGCAAAGCACATCCAATAAATCCCCATAACAAATAGTATGTTCTTAAAAAAAAAACTTTAATTTAAGGTAAAAAATGGGAGATTTGTAGATTGTCTTGCTGTTGCAGATTTTTATATTGGAAAAGGGTAATACAAATGATTTTTAACCATTTAAAGTTATTTTTTGTTTGGAAATCTAAACATAAATGCTTGCAAAACAAACCAAACAAATAATAAAATATTGTGGGGAGCTCGTGGAATTTGCAAATAAAATTAAGGGGAAGAAAGCTAAATCTTTCATACATGTATCAATCATATTTGAAAAGGTATTTCCCGAACATGAATTATATATTTGGGGATAAATCGAAAAAAAAAAAAAAATTAAATTATCTTTTTATGACGTATAAATTTGAGGAGCAATATCCGAACGATAGAGTTATCATCATGATTTGTTCACAGTTTATATATAAAACTAACATGCCGGTAGTCCGCTACGCTGCCCCCGTTTTTGATACTCCCTTTTTAGTGTAAGACTTCATCGGTAGTCACTCAGTTTATGAGATTATAAAGTTTTGTAATAATTGAGTATACAATTTCAGAAATCTTTCCCATTCTGTAAAGAAAGCACCAAATAGTGTTTCAAATTTCATCCAAATCAGATGAAAAAAGCTCCTTTTATGGGCTCAACATTCTATATCGAGTGATCGGTCTATATGGCAGCTATATCCAAATATAGAACAGTCTAAACGATGTTCAACAAAAAGGTTTAGAGGGCTACCAAAACGCACTGTTTCAAAATTCATCGAAATCGGATGAAAAATTATCCTTTTATGAGCTCAATACCCTATATCGGAAGATCGGTCTATATAACAGCTATATCCAAATATAGTTTGATCTGGACGAATTCGCTGTGCCAAATTTCATGGAAATAGGATGAAAAATGCTCCTTTTATAGGCTTATTACGCTATATCGAGACATCGGTCTATATGGCAGCTATAAGCAAATATGGTTCGATCTAGACCAGATTTGACAAGAATGGGACCTGGTCTTCTAAAACACACTGTGCCAAATTTCATCGAATTCGGATAATAAATGGATCTTTTATGGCCTCGATACCCTATATCGGGTGGACGGCAGCTATATCCAAATATAGTCCGATCTGAACCGCACTTCGCAGAAATGAAAACACAGAACTCACTGTGCCAAATTTAATCGAGATAGGATGAAAAATGCTCCTTTTATAGGCTCATCGCACTATATCGGGAGATCGGTCTATATGGCAGCTATATCCAAATATAGTCCGATCTAGACCACATTCGACAGGAATAGGTAGGGGTCTACCTGAACACTCTGTGCCAAATTTCATCGAATTCTGGTAATAAATGGATCTTTTATGGCCTCAATACCTTATATCGGGAGAGCGGGCGATCGGTCTATATGGCAGCTATATCCAAATATGGTCCGATCTAGACCACATTTGACAGGAATTGGTAGGGGTCTACCAGAACCCACTGTACCGAATTTCATCAAAATGTGAAGGAAAATTACCAATTCATTGCCTCAGTACTTTAAGTTTGGAGATCGGTCTATATAGCGGCTATATACAACTAAAATCCAAAGGTCAGGTTTATATATAAAGATTACGAAATCATCAAAAACTGTTTGGAAAATCTTTTTATATCCATGATATCTGCAAAATTATAAGTACCAAAAAAAGGTTTTTATTGGTATTTATCCAACATTCGGAAAAAAGTACCTTTTTGTATGTTTAAGTACCTAGATGTCCGATTTTGAAAAAAAAAACATCTTGTCGCCCAAAATTTATTGCCAAGGTATAGCTCTATCCCAATTTTGAGAGATTAAGATCACTCTGTAAAGAAAGTACCATTTTGAATGTTTTAGTACCTCAATGCACGAATTAAAACCCAAACTTCTTACCTACATGCCAAATTTCTCAAGCTCCATCTGTAAAGAAAGTACCAAAATGTACGAATTTTTAATGGAAAATTGAGTCACCCATCATATATTTCTTAGTTGTACCTACATGTCAAATTTCAGACCTAAAACTCCAACAGAACAGAAATTACAAAATGGTACCAATTTTGGTACCAAAATATACGAAATAGATCATTTAGTCGTCCATCACTTATTTCTTAGTTCTTAGTTGTTCTAGCTCCATTTAAAAAGAAAGTACCAAATAGTACTAATTTTGGTACCAAAATGTTCGAATTCTGACAAAATCATTTAGTCATCCATCATTTATTTCAAAGTTTTAACTACATGCCGAATTTTAGATCTCTATATCCATTTGCACAGAATGTACCAACTGGTACGAATTTTGGTACCAAAATACACGAATTGTAAAAAGCTCATTGTCATATTTTGCCTAGTTGTACTTGCATGAGAAGTTTTCCCCTGTTCCTTAATGGAATGTTCAGAGCAGAAATTACAAAATGGTACCAATTTTTGTACCAAAATATACGAAATAGATCATTTAGTCATCCATCACTTATTTCTTAGTTCTAGCTCCATGTATAAAGAGAGTACCAAATAGTACTAATTTTGGTACCTTAATTTTCGAATTGTGAAAAAATCATTTAGTCGCCCATCATTTATTTCTAAGTTTTAACTAGATGCCGAATTTTAGATCTCTATCTCCATATGCACAGAATGTACCAACTGGTACCAATTTTGGTACCAAAATATACGATTTGTAAAAAACTCATTGTCTTGCATCATATTTTTCCTAGTTGTACTAGCATGAGAAGTTTTCCATTGTTCCTTAATGGAATGTTTATGGGCAATTTTTTTTAACTGTATCCGAAATTTTGGTCCTCTAGCTTCATCTGCAAAGAACGTACCAAATGGTACCAATTTTGTTTGCAAAATTTAGGAATTTTGAATAGATCATTTATTCACCCATCATATATTTCCTAGTTGTACCTACTTGCCAAATTTCGGCCCTCTAGCTCCATCCAAATGGTACCAATTGCGGTACTAAACGCACGTTTTCTCCCGTTACCAGTACTAGTTTTCCATTCTTCTTTTCACCCTCATCATTCGGAACCAGATGTCTTTAAAGTCACACTTCAACATTTTACCTCTTTCCATCCGCCCTGTACAAAGTCCACCCATTTCGTACCTTTTTGGTACTTTTTTCAGTACCCTAATGTACAAATTTCCAAAAACTCTTATAGTCACCCAATTAAGGTTGCCATAGTGAAACTAAGTTCCAAAATTCCGAGCTCCAGTTCAATTTACAAAGAAAGTACCAAATGCTGTGCCAAACGTACTATTTCTCCCTCTTCCCGTACGATTTCCCACATTTTTTTTTTACCAAACCTTATTTTTCGAGAAGCTATTTTATTTGAGCCCAAGAACATAATTCTAAGCCTTTCGGTTTGCGCTGGGCAAATATGTATCATTTCGTTCTTTTTAGTACCTTAACGCATGATTATCATCAAATCCAGCTTTACTCCGTGTCTATGGCCCAAGACCAACATTCGTGAAAATTTTCAAGATTAGAGAGCTTTAGTCAAATCGGATAAGAATTGCGCCCTCTAGAGGCTTAAGAACTCAAGACCCAATATCGGCTCAATGGCAGCTATGTCAGCTTATAAACCGATTTAAATCATACTTAACGCAGTTAATGGAAGTGATACCAAAACATCAAAATTTCATTCAAATTGGACGAGAATTGCGCCCTCTAGAGGCTCAAGAAGTCAAGACCCAAGATCGGTTTATATGGCAGATATATCAAAACATAAACCGATTTGAACCATACTAAGCGCAGTTGTTGGAAGTGATACCAAAACACGACGTGCAAAATTTCAGTCAAATCGGACGAGAATTGCGCCCTCTAAAGGCTAAAGAAGTCAAGACCCAAGATCGGTTTATATGGCAGCTATATGAAAACATGGACCGACTTTGCCCATTTAAAATCCCAACCGACCTACACTAATAAGAAGTATTTGTGCAAAATTTCAAGTGGCTAGCTTTAATCCTTCGAAAGTTAGCATGTTAGAACTGAGGTATTGACAAGGCTCTAGGTGTTCGGGATGTCAAATCCTCTTTTGTGGGATTATTTCCAAAATATTTGTTATTATTGGCTGGGTAGTGCTCAGGTGTACAATATCTCTTCTGGTTTCGGAGATACATATTCGATTAAAATATTTTTTTTTTTTGGAGTTTTGACTGTAGTGACAAACCAAGGTCTACAATGGGAATCGGACCCAAATCTTCCTCACTTGTCATCCAAGCTCGCTAACAACTCATCCACCGTAACGCTCTGGCCAACCCTAAGTTTCACATCATCATATGATTTTTATTATATGTAGTTTTATCATTGAAATAGATTTTCATAAGCCATGGATAAGATTTCGACTTTTTAATCATTTCCATTATTAGTTTCCTTAACGCCATTAAGTTTTTTTTTTCTGTAGAATGAGTTAAGAATATTTAAGACCATAATTATATTTTCCCCTATAATCTCCATTAATGAAAAAAGAAAACTCCTTTTGGCTATTTCACACCCTCTACGTAATCATAAGGTTTCATATATTCCTGATTATGGGTTTGTTTTTATTTTTTATATAGATTAAATTGTTGATTATTTGGCAAATGGCTTTACTAATATTCAATATTTTTATCCTTAGTTTCATGTCTACTTTTAGAAAAACCCGTATTTTGTTTTAGTATTTTTAGGCTTTTATGTTATTTAAGGATTTGTTTGCTGGTGTTTGGTTCTCTTCTTCCAAGAATTTTTGTAGTAATCCTGGCAATTTGAATGAATAGATCCCATTGAGTGGTGTATAAATTAGTTCTTGCTTGAGTGTGTGTGTGTGAGTGTATGCTTTAAGGATATGTCCTTTATTTTGGAGTGTTTTTTTTTTTTCATACCAAAACACTGGCCATTCTTCAGATATTGCTATTGTTTGTCTTTTCTTTATATTTTCTTTTAATTTATTTAGTCATTTTTATTTTGTTTGTTTCATCATCTTAAAAAGCTGTTTGTTATGGGCTTTTCTTTTCATACGTTCGACTCTGTGCACTGTAATGCTAGCCTCCCCCAGCAAAGTATGTGTGCAGCAGTAAAGAAGCGGACCTTTTATGATGAGCAAATCGTTTTATTTTCGTTTATACATCTTCCGGCTTTATTATCCTTTTTTTTTTGTAGCTTTGTTTTGAAAGTACATTCCAGAAGGCAACATTCTTCACTGACATCGTAAAATGAAGCGCGCATTGAATGGTGGCTTAAAAATTGAAATTGATTTTCTTATTTTTGCTTTTGTCTTACAGATAATCGCCACAACACTGTGTAGCTTAGCGTAAAAGGTGAAAGTGCCATTGGCTTCGCCTTTTTTCTCTTTAATTTATTTGCTTCTCTTGGCCTTTTTTATGGTTGTTAATATTCAAAAGGAAAGAATATTTAAATTGTGTTCTATGGCACAAGGCGCATGTTGGGTGTTGCAAAATAATTGAATTGCTGTGTTTTTCTGGCAAATTTTTGTGAGCGGGGTCGTTTTTATTTTATTTTCCACTTGGCCCTGGGGATAAGCCAGAAGTTTTGGTTGCATTGGCCCTAAGAAATTTCAAAATGACCCAAACTCATTACAATTAATGTAAGGGGATATTGAAAGTTTGAAAGTTACAGACAATTCAAACTTGGAAAATTATTTTGTTAATAAAATTAAGAAAGCGAACAACTAAAAGGCTATAAGTACGGGTGAGCCGAACTTTGGATACCCACCACCTCGGACATTGAATTTAATCACCTTCCGTCATAATCGGATCCAACCCTCATCATTTATGAACCCATAGCAGCTACAACGAAAAATGATTCCATTTGGACCAATCTCTACATGGACGTCGAAGGGTCTAATACAGTTCACTGTACATGATGGTCAAACAGAATATTGGTCTATATGGTAGCTATATTTAAATATAGTCCGATCTTCACAATATTCGGGAAGAATATTTAATGGTCTAATACAACTCATTGTAACAAATGTCAGCAAAATCGGTTAAAAACTTCGCCTTTACCCAATAAAAAATTTGTATATGTGTCAGCTGTATGCAAATATAGACCGATTTGAACGTTATAGGGCTCTAAGGCCCTAATATAGCTCACTGTGCCAAATTTCAGCAAAGTCGGATAATAAATGCGTTTTAATTCGGGAGATCGCTCCATACGGCAGCTATATCCTAATATAGACCGCTCTGGGCCATATTGAACACGGATGTCGAAGACCAAACACATCTCAATGTGCCTAATTTAACAAAATCGGGTAATAAACACTGAGCCAAAGAACTTTAATCGAGAGATTGGTATATATGGCGGTTATTTCCAAATATAGCCCGATATTGACCGTGCTCGGTATGAATATCGGAGAACCTGACACCACTCATTGTGTTAAGTTTCTGCGAAATCGGATAAAAAATGCACCCTTTATGAGGGTGCATTATGAGACCATAACTCGGAAAATCGGTATATATGAGAGCTACTTATTATACAAAAAGTAAAAACATGCTAAATTCGGCAGCGCCGAATCTTGGTAACCCACCACCAAGGATTCTGACAAAAATGTATATGGGACCTATATCAGGTTATAGACCCATTTGAACCGAACTTGGCACAGTTGTTAAAAATCATAACAGAATACTATGTGCAAAATTTTAGCCAAATAGGACGAAAATTGCGCCTTCCATGAACTCAAGAAGTTAAATCGAGAGATAGGTTTAGATAGGAGCTATATCCAAATCTTAACCGATATGGCCCATTTGCAATCCCCACCAACATTAATACTAAGTATCTGTGCAAAATTTCAAGCTGCTAGCTTTACGCGTTCGACCTCTGTCGCAATTTTGACAGACGGACGAACATGGCTACATCGACTCAGAATGTCGAAACGATTCAGAATGTTTATACTTTATGGAGTCGCAGATTAATATTTCTAGGTGTTACATTGGGATGGGGCATACTGACTAGATTGGTATGCCCCATCCCAATGGATATAGGGTACCCTATTTTGTAATGTCCGAATCGGGAGCGGACCCTCCCCTTTACCCCAATTTTCACTCAAAAACACGAAATTGGTATTAAACTTTGTGGTCGAATAACTGTGGGGGACGCCCGTTCCAAAAACCCATCCAAACGAACATGTTTACCAATCGGGACAATCAATATGGTTATCAAATAAAAGGTATTTAAGAGTGAAGTACGAACTTGATATTACAATTTGACAATTTTACATGTTTACCGATTGGGGCAATATGGCTATCAAATGAAATGTTATTCAATGTAGAAAAGAAAAACTATATAAAATTTTGGGGTCAAAATCAATGGGGGGCGCGCACCACTCTAAACACCACCCCCAAACGGACATGTAGGCCGATCGAGACAATATGAGATTCAAACGAAGATTACTTGAGAATAGAATAAGAAACTTATGTACAAATTTGGGTAAATCCCCGAGGGTCGCCCGACCCCAAAGTTATCCCCCAAATGTAAAATGTATACCAAACGGAACGTTATGGCATTCCAATGAAAGGTATTTGAGAGTTAAATACGAATATATTGTAAATAATTTTCAAGTATGGACCATGTCGAAAAGGTGCCGCAAACACTTAGCGAAGCAAACAATGCCAGCTAGTATTCACATAAAGTCCGAACTTTACCATACTCGGTACAAATGTCGATAGGCCTCACACAACTCATTGTATCCAATTTCACCGAAATCTGATAATATATTTCAATTTTGTGGGCCTCAGACCTTGAATCTGGATATCGGTATGTATAACTGCTTAATCCAAATATATGCCGATCTGGGCCGTATTGCACACGGATGTTGAGTGGCCCAACACAATTCACTTTTCCAAATTTCCTGAAATAGGATAATAAATGTAACTTTAATGGGCCTAGCTTTAACCAACTGGCCGATCGGTCTATATGGGGGCTTTATCAAGATATAGTTCGATATAGCCCAACTTCGGAGGCCACTGTAGCGCAGATGTTAGCATGTCCGCCTATGAGGCTGAACGTAAGGGTTCGAATCCTGGCGAGACCATCTGAAAAAATTTTCAGCGGTGAGGTACTATGCCATGTACAACTTCTCTCCAAAGAGGTGTTGCACTGCGGCACGCCATTCGGACTCGACTATAAAAAGGAGGCCCCTTATCATTGAGCTTAAAACTTGAATCGGAGTGCACTCATTGTTATGTGAGAAGTTGGCCCCTGTTCCTTAGTGGTATGTTCATGGGCAAAATTTTCATTTGCAACTTCGATCTTAACCTATCATGTTGTCAGAATGATTGAAGAGACCTTTTGACTACCAAATAAATCAACAAGTTTAAAAAATTACATTTCGGGATTTTGAGATTACCTTACTTATCTAACGGTGAGGATGAACTCCTGGCGGAATCAGAGGTTGCGGCTTGCGCAACAGTGGCGAAAGTTCTGAATCCTGACTATGGTCCCGTTTCTGCAGATAAATCTCCACCATAAAGGTCTTCCTGATGGCAGAGGGATTTGACGTGGTTCTTAGCCAGGAACCATAGTTGTGTGGATGACTGGTTCGTAGGGAATGGTTTTGGGGGTTTAGATCGCGCATCATGCACTTGGTATATACTGCAGTTGTGAGGCCTATAATGATATATGGTGTTGTGGACTGGTGGACGGCGCTTCAAAAGTCCACTTACTGTTCAGTAGTCAACCGGATCCAAAGGATGGCTTGTTTGTGCATCACAGCCGCACTGAAGACAACACCATCTGATGCGCTAAATTTAATGCTACATCTTATGCCTCTGGACATTGTTGCTGGGCAGATTGGTGCGACCACTGCCGTTAGGCTAAGGGAGCTTTCTCTTTGACCTTGTGGCGGCAACGGTCACTGTGTTAACCTTGATATAATGTCCGATGATGCCTGAGCCACTTTTTGATAAAAAGTACTGTACCACTATTCCCGGTAGAACCGATTGGAACTACGATATCCCTGGTAATAGAAATTACATAGAATTCAACACGAATCGTTCCAAACTAGACGAACAACTGGGCTTTGGGGTGTGCTCTGAAAAACTAGAACTGATCATATCGAGAAGGTTAACCGATATGACCAGTTCTAGCGGAGATACTTGCAATTAAAGAAGTGGTGGCTAACATATAATTTCATAACGACAACTGGCATAAATATCTTCTCAGACAGCCAGGTAGTTTTATTTCTGAATTCAAAACCCGCCCTCGATTGGCACAAATCTCTCAACGAGATGACTGAATAGTTAAAAGTTCATCTGTTCTGGGTGTCGGCCCACCGAAATATCCCAGGGAATTGTAAGGCGGACGAGCTTGCGAGACTAGAAACTACCTTACACATTCCATGGAAACTGGAATCTGTCGGTTTGCCTCTAGCGACATGTAAGCTTAGTTTTCAGGATCAGGCCCGAAGGGCAACGAATTATAAATGGTGATAAACATGGGGCTGTGAACATTCCAAAACTATGTGGCCTTAACTAGACTTGAAGAGGTCTGCCGCTTTACAGTTATGGCTAGAACAGATGCCTCAGTCATTGTGTCCGTCATGACATGTCACAGTCTAATCGGAAAATATACTGACAGACTGATGGTTGCCAGTAAAGACTTTTGCCGAAGTTGTGAGGACGTCGAGGAAGAAGCGACTATGAAACAACTGCTGTGTGTGTGTGTCCCACCGGCAGTCAGAAGGAGTTCCACTTTAGGTTTCCTCATTCATAGAGGACATCCCCTGCGTGCGATGTGAGATTGGATAGAGTAAAGGAGCAGGACATCATCGCGGTATTTCGAGGCAATGATAGGAAATCTGGAAGTGTTTTCCGATATGATACTTGATACGACACTAGAGGTCGAGTATGAGGGACCGCTTCCAGTGGCACAGGCTTGGATTAACGCAACTCTGGTAGTGCCATACGGAAGTTCATGCTACACTGATCGATCAAAACTAGAGGATAGAGTGGGCCTGGGGTATACATGGAGAACCCAGGGACTGAGATCTGTTATCGACTGCCTGACCATAATATGGTCCTGCAGGCGGTGATTCGGCGATCACGGAATGCGTGAGGAGGTGCGGTGTTAACTCGAGGATATCTTTATGGACAGTAAACCTGCCAACTGGGCAATAACAACCAATTCGGTAAGGTCACCAGAAGTATTGGAGTATAAGAAGGATATGGCACCGTCCCCATCGTTTGGGTGCTTGGCCATAACGGAGTAAGGGGGAATGAAAGAGCAGACGATTTGGTAGTGAAGGCCTGCCGTCAATAAACTTAGCTAACCCGAAGTCTTTCGGGTCGACGCAGTCCTAGTAAAGGGCGTGGGCGACGAATGCGTAACACTGTGGATCGGCGAGATAGTTGGTAGGACAGAGAAAATCCCATGAGGAGATTCAAATCGTGAGAGACGAGTAGGTTGGTAGGACAAAGAAAATCCCATGAGGAGATTCAGATCGTGGGAAGACGAGTCTATTACCAAAGTCGAGTTGAAGGGAGATCAGTATAGATTTCGGTTACATAACGGGACACATTGGGCTACGAGCTCACTTAGGTACGGCAAGTGATAGCATGTGGGGAAGTTGATGAGACGTTGGAGCATTTCCTATAACGGGTGAAACTTCTCACATATCAATGAGTGTTGTTCGATTCAAGTTAAAGCTCAATGATAAGGGACCTCTTTTTCATAGCCGAATTCGAAAGGCGTGCTGCAGTGAGATAGTTTTCACAGGCTCCTAAGCCCTTACAAGCCACAAATTTCACTCGAAACAACAATTTTTTTACTTTATACCAAAAAAACACACATAAATTTCGAAATTAAAAAAAAAAATTGTTCGCAATTAAAATTTTCACACTTTGCACATTGCTGGGACAATAAGACCGCCATGCCTTCCGTTCCTTGTTGTTGTTGTTGGTTGAATAACTGAGAGTACTGGCCCTTAAATTTTTATGTTTATTTATGGCTTAAGCTTTTGACAGGAAATTTAAATACCTTTCGTTTTATTGGTTAGGATATAAAAAATCATTAACAGCAGATTAAATGGATTTCGCATTCTCACCCATTTTCCCGCTACACGCAACAAGGGTGGCCGGCCATAAAGCAATTTGCCTAGTCATAAAATAGAGTTGCGGCGTTCATTTTTCGACAGTGCAGTCAGCCAGTCAGCGTTGAAATGAATTGAATTTTTATGGGAAAATTATTTAAATGTAGAGGTATAAACAAAATTCCAAAAAAAAGACGTAATACACCAGGACATTTCTTATGTTTTTCATGCCCAACCACAGGCGCACTCAAACTCCAGCAAGTACATTTACACTGTCATTTATTGTTTGAGTGTATGAAAAACCAAAAAACCAGGCACACTCAAACTCACGCAAATACATTTGCACTTTCATTCATTGTTTGAGTGTATAAAAAAAAATTCTCCTACATGTTCCTTTAATTAATATTTGTTTTTGTTTTGACAAAATACAGAAATGTCAATAGGTTTTATTTTAATTTAAATAAATTTTTCTGCCAAATGAATTTTTCTGCAAATATTTAAACATAAAATATTAATTGGGTTTATTGAGTGTAAAAAGTTTCATTTTTGATTTTTTTGTTGGTTTTTTTATTCTTTGGCCATTTCATTGTCAACATAGATTATTTTGTATATAAAACATTCTGTTGCTATTTTTAATTATTTTTCTATGCTTTTTTATTTAAACAATTTGAATTTGCCTTTGTGGTAAAATTTGTTGACGACTTGTGTAGGGGAATATTTCCTCCGTTGATAATCTTTTATTTATGTGGGCCCAAAAGATATCAAACTTTGTGGTATGGAAAAATTACAAAATTTAAAATTTCTATTTAGAAAGTTCTAAATAATAAAGCTCTACTAATAAAGGGCTACCAAAATTGGTCTAGGCGTAAATCCGTGCAAGACAGAAGTAGTTCTTTTCAGCAGGAGATACAAGTTGCCTTCAGTGGCACCTGTCTCCTTGGGAGGAAAGAATGTTCCATTTACAGAAAGCGAAAAATACCTGGGTGTTTTGCTGCACAGGAAATCGAACATAAAATCCAACATTTTGGAGAGGTCAAACTCTTGCCCTATACACCTGCAAGAGAGTCATTGGCAAAAGCTGGGAGTTTAGACCGCGCGTCATGCATTGGGTATATACTGCAGTTTTCAGACCTATAATGCTATATGGTGTTGTGGTTTGGTGGACGGCGCTTCAAAAGTCCACCTACTGCTCAATACTTAACCGGATCCAAAGGGTGGCTTGTTTGTGCATCCCAGCCGCACTGAGGATGACACCATCTGATGCAATGAATTTAATGCAAAACCTTATGTCTTTGGACATTGTGGCTAGACAAATTGCTGCCGTAAGGCTAAGGGATCTTTCTCATTGGTCATGTGGCGGCTACGGACACTGTGTTATCCTTGATACAATATCCGATGTTCCAGGCAGTGTGGATTACAACCTATCAGAATCGCTTTTTGATAAACAAGTAAAAAGACGTTTAGTTCGGCCGGGCCGAACTTTATACGCCCACCACCTCGGGTATATATGTAAAGCACCTTTCGTCAAAATCCGGTGAAAAATTAATACCTTATGCCCCATAGCAGCTATATCGAAATATGTTCCGATTTGGACCAAATACTAAAAAGTACAAGTCATGTTCAATTGCGTATAAAAAAATACTGGTCTTTTAGGTAGCTGTATCTAAATATAAACCTATCCGAGCCATATACGACACAGATGTCGAAAAGCCTTACATAAGTCACTGTGTCAAATTTCAGTGAAATCTGATTATAAATGCGCCTTTTATGGGGCCAAGACTGAAAATCGAGATATCGGTCTATATGGCAGCTATATCCAAATATGGACCGATTTGGGCCAAGTTTCACAAAAATGTCGAAGAGCCTAACACAACTCACTGTCCCAAATTTCAGCATAATCGGATAATAAATGTGGGTTTTAGGGGCCTAAGACCCAAAATCGGAGGATCGGTCTATATGGCAACTATATCCAAATCTGGACCGATTTTGACCGATTTTGACCAAGTCTCAGAAAAATGTCGAAGAGCTTAACACAACTCACTGTGCCAAATTTCGGCGAAATCAGACAATAAATGCGCCTTTTATGGCCCCAAAACCTTAAACCGAGAGATCGGTCTATATGGCAGCTATATCCAAATCTGGACCGATCTAAGCCTAATTGAAAAAGGATATCGAAGGGCCCAACACAACTCACAGTCCTAAATTTCAGCAAAATCAAATAACAAATGTGGCTTTTAGGGGCCTAAGACCCAAAATCGGAGGATCGGTCTATATTGCAGCTATATCCAAATCTGAACCGATCTAGGACAAATTGAAGAAGAATGTCGAAGGGCCTAACACAACTCACTGTGCCAAATTTCAGAAAAATCGAATAATAAATGTGGCTTTTAGGGGCCTAAGACCCAAAATCGGAGGATCTGTCTATATGGCAGCTATATCCAAATCTGGACCGATTTGGACCAAGCTTCGGGAAAATGTCGAAGAGCTTAACACAACTCACTGTCCCGAATTTCGGCAACATCAGACAATAAATGCGCCACAAAACCTTAAACCGAGAGATCGGTCTATATGGCAGCTATATCCAAATCTGGACCGATCTAAGCCTAATTGAAAAAGGATATCGAAGGACCCAACACAACTCACTGTCCCAAATTTCAGCACAATCGGATAATAAATGTGGTTTTTATGGGCCTTAGACCCTTAATCGGCGGATCGCTCTATATGGCAGCTATATCCAAATCTGAACCGATCTAGGACAAATTGAAGAAGGATTTCGAAGGGCCTATCATTATTCACTGTTCCAAATTTCAGCAAAATCGGATAATAAATGTGGTTTTTATGGGCCTAAGACCCTAGCGCCGATTTAGGGTCTTTGGCCTATAAACCGGCCCTTAGACCGGTCTATATGGGGGTTATATCAAGATATAGTCCGATATAGCCCATCTTCGAACTTAACCTGCTTATGGACAAAAAAAGAATCTATGCAAAATTTCAGCTTATTATCTTTATTTTTAAAGACTGTAGCGTGAATTCAACAGACAGACGGACGGACATGGCTAGATGGTCTTAGATTTTTACGCTGATCAAGAATATATATACTTTATATAATTTTGGCAAAATCGGAAATGGATATTTCGATGTGTTGCAAACAAAATGACAAAATTAATATACCTCCATCCTTTGGCGGTGGGTATAAAATGTACTGTTCCACTATTCCTGATAGAACCTATTGAACCTACGATATCCCTGGGTGCACTCTAAAGATCTAGAACTGGTCATATCGAAAGGTTAACCGACCACTGTAGTGTGTATCAAGCGAAGATCTTTGCAATCAAGGAAGTGGTGCAATGGCTATGATATAATGTCACAAAGACGATTGGCATAAATATCTTCTCAGACAGTCAGACAGCCATTAAATATCTGGAGAACGTATTTCTAACCACAAAAACTGCTCTTGAATGTCGAAGATCTCTTAACGAGATGGCTGAACAGTTAAAAATTCACCTGTTCTGGGTGCCGGGCCACAGAAATATCCCAGGGAATTATAAAGGAACTACCTTACACATTATAGGGAAACTGGAATCTGTGGGTATGCCTCTAGCGACACGTAAGCTAAGTTTTCAGGATCGGGCCCAAAAGGCAACGAATGATAGATCACCACAATGAGGGGACTATAAGCATCCCAAAACTATGTGGCCTAATCTAGACTAGAAGAGGTCTACCGCTTTGCTGTTACTGCCTAAAACAATGTGCCCGTCATGACAGGTCACCGTCTAATCGGGAAACTTGCTGACAGATTGAAGGTTGTTGGTAACGACTTTGGCAGAAGCTGCGAGGACATCGAAGAAGAAGACCTTCTGTGTCTATGTACCGCACTGGCAGTCAGAAAAAGTTCCCCTTTAGGTTCTCATTTCTTTGAGGACCTGTCTGATTTAGCGGACGTGAACATTTGCAATGCCACCGTAGCGCAGAGGTTAGCAAATCCGTCTATGACGCTGAACGCCTGGGTTAGAATCCTGGTGAGACCATCAGAAAAAATTTTCAGCGGTGGTTTTCCCCTCCCAATGCTGGCAACATTTATGATGTACTATGCCATGTAAAACTTCTCTCCAAAGAGATGTCACACTGCGGCATGCCGTTCGGAGACCCCTTATCATTGAGCTTACACTTGAATCGGACTGCACTGATTAAGATGCGAGAAGTTTGCCCCTGGTGCCCCTTAGTGAAATGTTCATGGGCAAAATTTGCATTTTTTGCACTCGTAGTCCTACGTGTCCCGTTATGACACGAAAAGCTATACTGAACTCCTTCATACTTTCTTTCAGTAATAGCCTCGTTCTCTCACTATCCGAATCACCCCATACGATTTTCTTCGTCCTACCGACTGTTTCGCTGTTCCACAGTGTTACATGCCCACGTCCTTAAGTTGGACTGCATGGACCCGAAAGGCTTCAGGTTAATCAAGTTTATCGACGACAGTTTTCTGGCCTTCACTGCCAAATCGTCCTGCTCGTCTAACTTGGAACATTTTTAATTTTTTAATTGTATCTTTATTACTGTCATTATAACTTTTGCATAGGAAATGTTTAGGAGCTCCTTTTTATTTTTTCTTCCCTATTAACCATCTATCGCACATAATGCCTGCTAACAGCTCTCCATATATATTTCAATAAAATTGATTAAGTCTACATATGACATTTTTATCAGCTAAGAATGATAGACGTATCATAGATTTTTCGTATTTCCATTGATACCATAAGCTTTGCGCCACATCAATCATTATTTTCCAACTACTGTGGGTAAATATTGTACTAAAAAGGGCTTTGAATGGATATCAATGTTCATAGTAAATGATTTGTATTGGCAAACCTTAATAAATCAAAACATTTATTATGTATCAAATTGATTCTGTTCATTATGTTAAATAAACTTTTAAAGATTATTAAGATGAGAAATGGTTGATTTTAACCTCCACCATAGGATGGGGTATTCTAACATCGCCATTCCGCTTGAAACTCATAGAAATAAATATCTGAGACCCAGCAAAGTATTCTACATCGTCCTGACATTTTAAGTCTCTTTAGCCATTTCCGTACGTCCGTCTGTCCGCTCTTTCGAAGGAGCATAGCAAGGTGCTTGAAATTTTGAACAAATACCTCTTACTAGCCCACTCAATTTTACAGTACACAGAACAAACAATTTCTTATATTTGTAATCTAAAGTTCTAGGTGTCATAGTTGCATCTTGGCTCTAATATTGTAATTTGTTCACAATATTACAAAAAATGCTACACTCAGCATTTTTTTTTAATTAAAACAAACAAAAGAGTTGGTCGCAACAGCAGTTAGTTTGCTGGAAATGGGACAGCAGTAAATTTTGCAACAATAGCAAACATTTTCAGCTGTTTTTAGACGGTAAAATTTGGGGCGCAAGCTTAAAATTTCAAAAATACTTCAAATAGTTGAATATTACATCTTTAATTTTATTTTGGTTCTACATTTTTTTCTTTTTATGACTAATCGTAGACTAATCATCGTAATCGTACTCTACGCTCTTTTATTTGCGAGTGTTTTACAAGCGTAGTACGAACCTAACAACAAAATATGTACACTCAATTTTACACCTGAAATAAAGTCAAGTGTCTGAGCACTAATTTACTACTTGACGGAACTATACGTCAAGTAGTAAATTAGTGCTCAGACACTTGACTCTATTTCAGGCGTAAAGTTGAATTCCATATTTTGTTGTTAGGTTCGTACTATGCTTGTAAAACACTCGCAATTGAGTGTCACCTTCTCATGACCGGGGGTTTTAGGGTTTTGGGATGACCCCCAGGCACTTGACGCTATATTTCAATGTCATATATATATTCCTTGCATTTCAAACACCATGTTGCCATGATTGCGCCTTTCGTCTCATTACCTCTAAAAATCACAAATCGAACATGTACTCTTTCCAGTTTTCAGGCCAAATGTGACCTCCCATATATCTCGTCCTGCAACATTGATGGCGACATTGTTGACAACAACAAACAGAAAGAAATTGATTTTTGTTTACCTAATCAAGCTATGAGCCCAACATTATGCAAAGTACTCTCATACTTTTTTAAACTGTCCCCCAAACTAATTCGTCCATTGAGTGCCACACAATTACTTACATTGACTGAGCAGAACACGCTGTGTTTTTCGCCCTCCCACACACAAAATTTTGCATATGATCTGTACTGTAATTAGTTTGGTAGTTGTCCTAATGTGTAAAAGACATACAAACCACAACAAATATACACGCTACAGCCGAGTCTTAAGCAATTGTTTGAATTACATATCATATAGTGCCACCCACATCACATCCCCACAATACCCTCACTAAGTGATGCTCTTTCTCACACACCTCTGTTGCAACTCTTACTTTCACCACTAATACTCCCTCCCACCTATGGCTTTGCACATTCACACCCATAACGAATGTCTTTGAGGAAAACCAACAATAGTTTGCTGTGTTAATATTTCTTCTTCTTTTATTGAAAATTAATTCCTCATTTTCATGGTTTTTCTTTAAGGAAAATTAATTTTCATATATATTCGTCGCTTCTCTGAAAAAATATCTTTCCAAATTCATTAAAATCCTTTCAGTCGTTTGGGCGTAATATGTACCACCAAATTGCCTTTATAAAACCTTGGCCATTTAATAGTATATATTAGTGCAGATCGGTTGCGATTTCAAATTTCCTGAATTGGAATGGAATCTGATATAGCTCCCATATAAACCAATCTCCCGATTTGGTTTCTTGAACCTCCAAAAGGCGCAATTATTATCCGATATGGCTGAAATTCTGCGCTATTACGTTTTCTATGACATTCAACAGATATGCAAAGTATGGGTAGAATCGGTTAAAACCCTGACATAACTTCCATATAAACCCACATTCCGAAAATACTTCTTGAGCTTGTGGAGGGCGCAATTTTTATCCGATTTGGCTGAAATTTTTCACAACGACTTCTTCTTTGACCTCCAATATACATGTGTAGTGTACCGGTTTAAAACCTGATATACCCTAGAGGTAAATCTATCTCGCGATTGCATTTCTTGAGCCCTTAGAGGTCGCAGTTCTGATCTGATTTTGTTGAAAATTTTGCTCGACTTCTCCTATGAAATCCAGGAAATCCAGGTCTATTTCGCACTACCTTAATGTGAACTTAATGAGTCTTTAGTCGATGTTCCCACCATACAGACATACATTTTTTTTTTGCTAATAGCGCGACGCGTAATGACCACATGGATGTGGTGAATATTTTTGAGTTTAGATGTGTCAGCAATGAGGAAATTTTGAAAAGTTTTTCATTGATTAAGTCTAATGCTGTGGGCCGGCATAATATAGGCCCCTTAACTTATTCGCATAATTCTTCCCTTCTTCTTCTTCCTTCTTCTTCCTTACTTTATGTACATTTTTAATTCCATTCTGATTTCTAGTATCTATCCAACTATTTGGAAACTTGCCAAAATAATTCCTATTCCTAAATCTATTACGGAATTCTGTCCCATTTCCATCCTTTGTTACTTTTCAATAGTATTTGCAAAAATTGTGCACCAACAAATGTCTGAATATCTCAACCGGGAACTTTGTTATCTGATAGGCAGACTGGGTTTCGAGTAGATCACAGTTGCATCGGTGACAACTATGGTTGCCCAAAAAGTAATTGCGGATTTTTTTAAAGAAAGTAAATGCATTTTTAATAAAACTTAGAATGAACTTTAATCAAATATACTTTTTGTACACTTTTTTTCCAAACCAAGCTAAAAGTAACAGCTAATAACTGACAGAAGAAAGAATGCAATTACAGAGTCACAAGCTGTGAAAAAATTTGTCAACGCCGACTATATGAAAAATCCGCAATTACTTTTTGGGCAACCCAATAATTTGTGAGGTACTTTGCCGTGTAAAACTTCTTTCCAAAGAGGTGTCGCACTGCGGCACGGCCCCTTATCATTGAGCATAAACTTGAATCGGACTGCACTCATTGATAGGTGAGAAGTTTGCCCCTGTTCCTTAGTGGAATGTTCATGGGCAAAATTTGCATTTGCATCAGTGCTTTGGTGGAAATTTCAGAATCCATAAGAAGTGAGATAGATGATAATAGGGTTGCTTTTCTGGTACTTCTTGATCAGCCTTCGATTCTGTCAATCATTTGAACTTATGTACCAAGCTCCAGTGTTTTTTTTTTTTTTTAATTTCAGCAGTCAGGCTGTGTATTCAATTAAATCCTATCTTACTAATAGGCTTCAATTAGTGTGCTTTGGAAATTGATAATCCAAGCCATTATGCGGCCAAAGGAGTGCAGGGTTCGATTATAGGGCTCCTATTAGTTTCTCTATACGCAAACGACCTACCCAAACAATTGACTCATAGTCAAGTCCTCATGTATGCTGATGATGTACAGATAAATCTTAGCGGTTCTGTGAGTTATATTGATGAGTGTGTACTTAGACATAATGCTGATCTTGCCAGCGTTAAAAGGTGGCCCATGGCTAATGGCTTATCATTGAATCCACGTCAATCTAAATGTCTTGTCATCCTTAGGAAATCCTGAGGTATTTATAAATGACCAAAAGTTTGACATTATTTCGAATGCGTAAAACTTTAGTGTGATATTTGATACTTCATTGAGTTGGTCGAATCACATGATTGTGATTGCCGGACAGACGTATGCGAAATTGTGTTCTTTTTAGGTCACTCATCCTTTCACTACTCTCAAAATGCGTGTTCTCCATGCGAAGACTTTTGTGGTCACTGGGCTTATTTATGCATATGAGATTTTCGAAAATTATCATGGACAACGTCGCCCGAATTTTGCCTTTCGTTAATTGTTTCTCCTATAAAAAAAAACAACTTTTAAGGATATTTTCACTTCATACTTTCTCCTTTCTCGCTATTTTAAGTCTTCGAGAAAACCCCTTCGATTGGCAGCATAAAATGTGCTTACTCAACAAGATCGCCCATATTAAAGTTTGGGTTTATCCAAAGCAACATAACATGGGTGCTGATTTTTAAAATTCCAAATAAAAGCAGCAACCTTTAAACTTCAAATCTCTTACGAAATCATGGTGCTTAAACCCTTTAATAAAACTTCCTACACAAAGAAAATCTAGTATTCCTCACCGAAATCCTTAACAAATTTTACCATTTGTGCTTGTGTTTTGTGTGTATTTTGTTGTATGCTTAAATGCACATATCATAGTCCCTATAAATGTAGTTGTGTTTGTTTGCTGTATATTTGTTCTAGGTTTTATTTATTTATTTTTTTTTTTTTACTTACTTCACATGCTTACCAAACAATTCTTTTTTTGTATTTTGTTGTTTTTATTTTTGTTTTTTTTTTGTCAATTTTTGCTAAGTTAAGATTAAATTAAAAGATCTCTTCTAGAGATCTCTGATTTGGTTTTTTTTTAGATTTTTTTGTTTTCATGTTGGAACAGATATATATGCAATCTTTGGCTGCATAGCGGCTTAATCGATGGTGGTTGTGTGGGTGATAATGTTGTTGTTGTTGTTGGTGGTCGAGGCATTTCTCTAGTCTCTAACAAAAACGAATTCATTGTAGTGATTCCATCGATTCTCCTCGGCATCGACGCCGGGCTTGGGTTCTGCCGCTGAACCTGCAGTGCCGGACCCACAGCTGCCGGCCAGGCGAAAACCTTGCTCATGCAGCATATCAAAGGATTGTTCGATGAAGCAATGCTTCAGGAAGAAACGTGAGGTATAGCGATCGGGTCCACCATGGTCGGGGTCGCGGGATTCATTCAAGGTATCACCAAATACCTCACGACACAGCGCCACACGGCCACACACCAGAATGCGGGATAGCTTGCGGAACTTGACATCGGCCAAACCATCTTTGCCAAATTGAAAACTGCCCCTGTAGCCCAGGGTAATGCTGCCCGGGGAACGCAATTCGCGTTCCTTACGCATGCAACTCAACATGCCGCGAAGTTTAAAATGCTCTGCCTCCTTTTGAAGGCGCTGCTTCTCGCGGAAGCCCTCGGGCAAATTCAGAGCCTTATCACGCAAATAGTCGAGTATGTAGCGGAAGAGTACACCATCACGGTCCAGGAAATAGCGACCTTTGCTATCCTTAAGCAGTTCATCGCGATTATCCGAGAACATTTCATGCAGCAGTGAATCCTTTTCATGCAACAAAGAATCCAAGGTGGTGGTATAGTGGACACCACCCACATTCAGTTCCACAATTTCGGTCATTTTTTTGTTTAGTTTGTATGTGGGGAGTTAAGGATATGTTTTTTCAACACTTTGAGCTCTCTCTACTTTCGCTCTTTTTTTCGTGTTTTTTTTTTTTTTTTTTGTTGTCAGTTACTGGTGGGCAAGGGATGATGCCTGAAGATGAGTCGGTTAATAATTATCAACACTCGCTGTGTTGTGTGCAAAGTCACACAGGGAGACGGTTAGACGCCAGTTTTTATGTAAAAACACACAGCTCACAAGCACACATACACACAAATGCAATGTGATTACTACTGCCAGTGTCTAAGAGTATGTGAGTGTAAGAATCCTCCTTAAAGCCTTTGGCGCTTAGTAGTAATGGATACAATACTGCTGCGAATGATGATAACGATGATGATGGTGGTGGTGTTGGTGTTGGTGCTGGCTGTTGTTTGTATGGGTGTGAAGCTTCTGCTTTTATGGCGGTTATCTTTCACTACACTTGCTCTCTATCTCTTGTTTTTTTTTTTTGTATTTTGTATTGAAGAAGTTGCAGGACGCTGCTCCAAAAAGTAGACCAAACGCAGAATGTTTGCTTATCGTCGTTTAATGTGTCTCACGTGCTGCTTTCAATGCCGGATAAAGTCAACAAAATCCACAAAATGTGCACTGGCCTAGGGGCTGTGTGGGGGAGGGCGATGCCAAAGTGTTGGCCTTTTTTTTCACAAAATTCGACTTTTCATTAAAACTTTAACTTGGATTTTTGGAGTTGGGAGGGGGCAGGGACTCAGTCAACATATGGTGATACTTTTTGCGGTATTTTTTGTTTTGTCGTTGCTTCGCTCTTTGCCACAAAGCAGATTGGGCCACTTGTAATTTGTTTTCTCTTGTTTTACTTTTGTTTTTCACTACACTTCGGCACAAAATTCTTATGAAAATTCTTAAGAAATTTTCCGTTTCTTGCCTTTTCCTTTTTTTACTTCGAGGACATACAGGCGAAAGATGTTTCCACTTTTATGCGTTTTTTTGCTTTCTCGTTTTTTTTTTTTTGTTTAAATTTATATACACACTCTTCACTTTTGCTATTGCCTTTTTGGTAAGGCCAGAAATGTTAGTATACTTTTAGGCTCGAAACCTCTTTTTTTTCGCTATAGTTTTACATATAGACACACATTTACTTATTTATATAAATATACGCACATATATATTTATATGTGTATGTAGGTATATGAATGCGTATATAAATTACTGTGTTTGTATATGACACCATAAAAGTGTGTATGTATTTGTTTGTGCTTTTTAGAACTTCTTTGTTGTTTACGTTTAGACACTCTTTGGGGGGCGTTTATCCGTTAAAATGCGTTCGTTCGCTTTGAAATCCCAAATTGAACTGAATGGCTTTGCCGATTGTAGTGTTTGAGTTGGCTGATTGTGGAATTGCTTTTGGGAGTTGTTTTTTTTTTTTTTTTTTTTTTTTTTTTTGTTGTACTCGCACACTCTCTTAGGGGTATCATCTACTCTTGTATGACAATGGTGCTAATTTTAGTGATAGCAAATGTTGCCAACTTTACGTTGGTGAATAACACAATGCCATTGATGGCAGAAAATGGGCCAGTAAAACTGAAAATATGCACACCAAGTTATGAACCGATTGGGGCCATATTTGGTTTGGCTGTCCAAAGTAGAATTCATTGTGCAAAATTTCAGACAAAACGGATAAGAATTGCGTCCTATTGTGGGTCAAGAAATGAAATTGGGAGCCATATCAGATTATGGACCGATTCAGGTCATATTAAGCATGCATATTAAGGGTCGTACAAAAAGGCGTTGTGCGAATTTCAGCCAAATTGGATAAGAATTACTCCCTCTAGAGGCCCAAGAATTATAATCGGGAGATTGGTTTATATTGGAGCTATATCAGGTTGTGAACCGATTTGAACAATACTCGGCGCAGTTGTAAGAATTTTTAAAAAAGCACTTCATGCTAAATTTTAGCCAAATCGGATAATAAGATAACAAAGGTCATACAAGAAGTCGTTGTGCAGAATTTCAGCCAAATCGGATAAGAATCGGGAGATAGGTTTAAATAGGAACTATAACAGGTTATGAACCGATTTGGACCATAGTTAGCAGAAATGCTGGAAGTCGAAATGAAACACTTAGTATAAAATGTCTGCGCCCTCTTGAGGCTCAAGGAGTCGGTTTATATGGCAGCTATACCAAATCATTGACCAATTTGGGATATTTACAATATTTACAAAATTCTTAAGAAATTTTCCGTTTCTTGCCTTTTCCTTTTTTTACTTCACTAATAGGAAGCAGTTATGCGAAATTTCAAGCACCTAGCTATACTCCTTCGAAAGTATGCGTACTTTCGACAGGCAGACGGACGGAAGGACGGACGGAAGGACGGACGGAAGGACGGACGGAAGAACGGACGGAAGGACGGACGGAAGGACGGACGGAAGGACGGACGGAAGGACGGACGGAAGGACGGACGGAAGGACGGACGGAAGGACGGACGGAAGGACGGACGGAAGGACGGACGGACGGAAGGACGGACGGAAGGACGGACGGAAGGACGGACGGAAGGACGGACGGAAGGACGGACGGAAGGACGGACGGAAGGACGGACGGAAGGACGGACGGAAGGACGGACGGAAGGACGGACGGAAGGACGGACGGAAGGACGGACGGAAGGACGGACGGAAGGACGGACGGACGGAAGGACGGACGGAAGGACGGACGGAAGGACGGACGGAAGGACGGACGGAAGGACGGACGGAAGGACGGACGGAAGGACGGACGGAAGGACGGACGGACGGAAGGACGGAAGGAAGGACGGACGGAAGGACGGAAGGAAGGACGGACGGAAGGACGGACGGAAGGACGGACGGAAGGACGGACGGAAGGACGGACGGAAGGACGGACGGAAGGACGGACGGAAGGACGGACGGAAGGACGGACGGAAGGACGGACGGAAGGACGGACGGAAGGACGGACGGAAGGACGGACGGAAGGACGGACGGAAGGACGGACGGACGGAAGGACGGACGGAAGGACGGACGGAAGGACGGACGGAAGGACGGACGGAAGGACGGACGGAAGGACGGACGGACGGAAGGACGGACGGAAGGACGGAAGGACGGACGGACGGAAGGACGGACGGAAGGACGGAAGGACGGACGGAAGGACGGACGGAAGGACGGACGGAAGGACGGACGGAAGGACGGACGGAAGGACGGACGGAAGGACGGACGGAAGGACGGACGGAAGGACGGACGGAAGGACGGACGGAAGGACGGACGGAAGGACGGACGGAAGGACGGACGGAAGGACGGACGGAAGGACGGACGGAAGGACGGACGGAAGGACGGACGGAAGGACGGACGGAAGGACGGACGGAAGGACGGACGGAATGACGGACGGAAGGACGGACGGAAGGACGGACGGAAGGACGGACGGAAGGACGGACGGAAGGACGGACGGAAGGACGGACGGAAGGACGGACGGAAGGACGGACGGAAGGACGGAAGGACGGACGGAAGGACGGACGGAAGGACGGACGGAAGGACGGACGGAAGGACGGACGGAAGGACGGACGGAAGGACGGACGGAAGGACGGACGGAAGGACGGACGGAAGGACGGACGGAAGGACGGACGGAAGGACGGACGGAAGGACGGACGGAAGGACGGACGGAAGGACGGACGGAAGGACGGAAGGACGGAAGGACGGACGGAAGGACGGACGGAAGGACGGACGGAAGGACGGACGGAAGGACGGACGGAAGGACGGACGGAAGGACGGACGGAAGGACGGAAGGAAGGACGGACGGAAGGACGGACGGAAGGACGGACGGAAGGACGGACGGAAGGACGGACGGAAGGACGGACGGAAGGACGGACGGAAGGACGGACGGAAGGACGGACGGAAGGACGGACGGAAGGACGGACGGAAGGACGGACGGAAGAACGGACGGAAGGACGGACGGAAGGACGGACGGAAGGACGGACGGAAGGACGGACGGAAGGACGGACGGAAGGACGGACGGAAGGACGGACGGAAGGACGGACGGAAGGACGGACGGAAGGACGGACGGAAGGACGGACGGAAGGACGGACGGAAGGACGGACGGAAGGACGGACGGAAGGACGGAAGGACGGACGGAAGGACGGAAGGACGGACGGACGGAAGGACGGAAGGACGGACGGAAGGACGGACGGAAGGACGGACGGACGCGTGTACCACCGTGTTTCCCTTCAAAAGACTTATTTGCTGGAGCTTCTTCATCCATTTCGACAAAATGACCTAGCCAATGCAGCCGTTGTATTTTGATGCGTGCTATTGTCGTCATACAGCTCATACATCTCGTGGTTCATACGTCGCCTATAATCTCCATTATTACAAACTGGTCAATATATTTTACGAAGAATCTTTCTCTCAAATACTCCAGGCACTGCCTCATCTGCTTTCACAAGTACCCATGCTTCAGAACCATATAACAACGCGGGTAGTATCAGTTTTTAGTATAGTGTAATCTTCTTCTGTCGAGAGGAGGCCTTGTTTCTAAACTGCTTTCTTAGTCCAAATTAGCATCTGTTTGCCAGTCTTATTCATCGCTTAATCTCAAAACTGGTGTCATTCGTTTCGGTTACGGCGGTGCTGAGATAAAGATAAAGTTACTGACTGTTTCAAAGTTGTGGTTTCCAACTTTCTCCATTTTCTTTATCTGCTCGTTTGTACAAGGTGTCTTGGGAGATGAAAAAATTCATTTCATCTTGTCTCCATTAACTGCCAGACCCATTTTCACTGACTCTCTTTCGATGCTTCCAAAGGTAGCAGTTACTAATTCCGGTGGCCGACCTATGATATCGATGTCGTTGGCATAGGCGAGTAGCATGTGTTCTCTTGTGATTAGTGATAGGTCCCAATTATCTCATTGACTTTAGGGTTTAATCTTTCACACAGTACGCTCGACTAAGAATGTCAAAACGATGGAGAATAGATATCCTTTTTGGGGTCTTAATTCGAGGTGTTACCAATAAAACAGCGACGTATACGACGTAAGTATACTCCCATCTTATGGTGGAGAATGGTGGGTCTTAGTTCAATATTTCGAGGTGTTACCAACGAAATAGCGAAGTAAGTATACCCCCATCCTATGGTGGAGAGTATAACTTTGAGAACCTGTCTGATTTAGCGATCTGGATAGTTCAACGAAACGATTTAAACCATACTTAATGCACTTCTTAGAAGTAATACCAAACAAGTAAAAGCGTGCTAAGTTCGACCAGGTCGAATCTTGGGAACCCATCACCATGGATTCTCCTAAAAATGTATACAAAAAAAATTTTGTTGAAGGGCATAATTCTGTAAAACCAACAAAAATAAAAGCCTCTAAGAACTGAACAAGGATAATCGAGAGACTGGTTTATATGGGAGCTATAACAGGTTATAAACAGATTTGGATCGTACGTAGTACAGTTGTTGGAAGTCATAACACAATACCCTGTACAAGTTTTAAGCTAAATCTGACAAAAATTGCGGCTTCCAGGGGCTGAAGAAGTCAAATGGGGAGATCGGTTTATATGGGAGCTATGTAAGGGTTTCAATCGATTTGAACCGTACTAAACACAGATGATGGAAGTCATAACAGAACACCGCATGCAAAATTTCAGCCAAATCGGACAAAAACTGCGTATTGTAAGCGCTCAAGAAATCAAATAGGTTTATATTGGAGCTATATGAGGATCTAGACCGATTTAGACCGTACTTAAAACAGTTGTTGAAAGTCATAACACAATACTATGTGCATATTTTTAGCTAAATCAGACAAAAATTGCAGCTTCCAGGGGCTCAAGAAGTCAAATCGGAAGATGGGTTTTTATGGGAGCTATATCAGGATATACACCGATGTGAACCGTACTTTAAAAGAACACCACATACAAAATTTCGGAATCCTGAACGACCTACATTATATCTGTGCAAAATTTCAAGCGGCTAGTTTTACGCGTTCGACCTCTATCATGATTTTGACAGACGGACATACGGACACGTATAGATCGATTCAGAACGTCCAGACGATCATGAATATATATACTTTATGGGGTCATAGACGAATATTTCGAGATTTAACAAACGGAATGACTAGATAAGTACTCCCCCTTTCCTTGGTGGCGGGTATAAAAATTCAAAATTCAGCCAAATTGGATAGGAATTACATCTTCTAGAGGCTGCCAAAACTCAAGACCCAAGATCGGTTTATATGGCAGCTATATCAAAACGTAGACCGATTTGGCCTATTTACAATCCCAACCTACCTACACTTATATGAAGTATTTGCGTAATATTTCAATTGCCTAACTTTACTCCTTGGAAAGTTAACGTGCTTTCGACAGACAGACTGATGGACATGGGTAGATCGACTTAAAATGTCATGACGATCAAGAATATGTATTCTTATGGGGTATAAGACGCATATTTATGCACCCAAAGCTGCTATATATACTATTTATATATGTATGGTCCGATTTGGACCAAATTCGGCATAGACATTGAGTGGTCTAATAATACAAGTCACTCATCAATTTTGGTTCAATATTGTTCTTTTTGGCAGCTATATCCAAATATAGGTCGATCTGAAACATATAAGACACGAATGTGGAAATGCCTAACATAAGTCACTGTATTAAATTTCAGAAAAATTGAATAATAAATGGGGCCAAGACCTTAAATCGAGACATCGAACAATATGGCAGCTATATCCAAATCCGGACCGATCTAAACCAAATTAAAAAAGATGTCGAAGGGCCTAAAATAACTCATTTCAGCGAAATCGGACAATAAATCCGCCTTTTATAGGCCCAAAACCTAAAATCGGGAGATCGGACTATATGGCAGCTATATCTAGACCGATGTGGACCAATTAGTAAAAATAGGTCGAAGACCTTAAATCCGGAGATCGGTTTATACGACAACTATATCCAAATCCGAACCGATGTGGGACAAATTGAAAAAGGATGTGGAGTGCCCTAACACAACTCACTGTCCTGAATTTCAGCGAAATCAGATAATAAATGTGGCTTTTATGGGCCTAAGAGCTTAAATCAGCAGATCGATCTATATGGGGGCTATATCCGATATAGTCCGATATAGCCCATCTTCGAACTATGAACAAAAAAAGAATCTGTGCAAAGTTTCAAGTCAATACCTCTATTTGTGAAGACAACAGACAGACAGAAAGATGGACAGACGGACGGACGGACATGGCTAAATCGTCTTAGATTTTTACGACGATCGAGAATGTATTTTACGACGAACGGAATGACAAAATGTATATGCCCCCATGCTCGAATTTTATACCCACCACCGCAGCATGGGGCATACTTATCTAGTCATACCGTTTGTAACACCTCGAAATATTGATCTAGAACTCCATAAAGTGTATATATTCTTGATCGTCTCGACATTCTGAGTCGAACTAAACATGTCCGTCCATCCGTCTGTCGAAATCACGGTAGCGGTGGAACGCATAAAGCTAGCCGCTTGAAATTTTTTACGCATATAAACCGATCTGCAAATTTGATTTCTTTAGCCCCTGCAAGCCGCAATATCTAAAAATAAACCGATCTGAACCATATACTACACGGATGTCGAAAAGCACAACATAAGTCACTGTGCCAAATGTCACTGAAATCGGATTATAAATGCGCCTTTTATGGGGCCAAGACTTTAAATCAAGAGATCGGTCTATATGGCAACTATATCCAAATCTGGACCGATTTGAACCAAATTGAAGAAGAATGTCGAAGGGTCCAACACAACTCACTGTCCCAAATTTCGGCGACATCGGATAATATATGCGACTTTTATGGCAGCTATATCCAAATCTGGACCGATCTGGGCTAAATTAAAGAAAGATATTGAAGGGCATAACACAACTCACTGTCCCAAATTTCAGCAAAATCGAATAATAAATGTGGCTTTTATGGGCCTAAGACCCTAAATCGGTGGATCGGTCTCTATGACAGCTATATCCAAATCTGGACCGATTTGCACCAAATGGAAGAAGAATGTCGAAGGGCCTAACACAATTCACTGTCCCAAATTTCGGCGACATCGGACAATAAATGCGCCTTTTATGGCGGCTATATCCAAATCTGGATCGATCTGAACCAAATTAATGAAAGATGTTGAAGGGCCTAACACAACTCACTGTCCAAAATTTTATCAAAATCGGATAATAAATGTGGCTTTTATGGCCCATAGACCCTAAATCAGCGGATCGGTCCATATTGGGGCTATATCAAGATATAGTTCGATATAGTCCATCTTGGAACTTAACCTGCTAATGGACAAAAGAAGAATATTTGCAAAGTTTCAGCTCAATATCTCTATTTTCAAAGACTGTAGCGTGATTTCAACAGACAGACGGACGGACATGGCTAGATCGTCTTAGATTTTTACGCTGATCAAAAATGTATATACTTTATAAATACTTCGTTATATTTAAAATTTCGCTTAATTCGATGTGAATGCTATACATTTTTTAAAAGTTTGTGTATACATTACTCCTAGATTGATAGTTGGCAAAACTGCTGTCAAAATGGCTATAGATTTGGCAACACTTTTTTTTTAGCAAATTTTCGTTGAGTATTGGCCGTTTTATTTTCGCATTTTGCCTACACTCAATTCCTCAGTGAGTGCGCAAGCAGATATTCTCACGGAGAAGCATAGAGAGATGACAGACCTCATGCAAAGTCATAACGAGAGAGAGAAAGAGAGAGAGTGCGATTTTGCAAAGCCAAGCAAAGAAAATGGAGGAAAATCACGATAGAGGGTGGTGTATCGCAAATTGGGTAAATGTGACTTCTTTGTGTAGCGTTTAGCTTTGCTCTGCTCTGCTCTGCTGTGTTGTGATGTGCTCTGTAACAAGTGTTTGTTTTGTTTTGTATAGGGAAGTGACTTTGAAATGTAAAAGATTTGAGTATGCAAGCACCCCTCCCAACTTCATATAAGAGCCATGGATGGGTATGTGTGTGTATGGCTATGTGCATGAGTGCGCCCCTCTGTAAGTAGCAAAGAGATGTGCTGGAGATGCGTGTGTGTGACCAGTTGGTTGTTGTCTGGTTGCTCTATTTACACACTTTACTTAAAATTCGCACTACAAATGAAGGTTTTAAGGTTAAGGGAGTCCCACCACGCAACTCTGGGAAAATAAAACTCATTGTAGTGGCATTTGAAAGGAAAAACATAAAAACAAGAAGCCAACTGTGTTTGACAGAATCCAGGAAGCAGGTTAAATAAAAAATCCTGGGGTTAATGCACAATCATGGTTATAATTTCGTTTATGGTTCATAACTAACATGACTATTTAATTTGTAATTCCGAAAGAGATGGCGAAGGGGGTCGTGCTCCGACATGATTTTGTAGAACATTTTTTATTGCGGCTACTTTTATGCATAATTTCAATGGCATATATTTGAGTATATATGTATGAAACAAAATTAATCACAAAACTATCTTCATGGAGTTTTATGGTTTTTGTGGTATATTTTTCAAAATTTGACCACAATTTTTATTGTGGGTCAAATTTTTGAAATTTTTTATTTGACTTGCTTTACATTTAAATTTCACATCGCTAGAGGAGGCTAATATTAAGTCGAAAGTCTTTATGGCAGCGGTGGACAAACATATACAGATAGTGTGATTAGGATGTGGAAAGAACATTTTTCTTATCTGCTAGTATCCAATAGTGGTAGCGATGAGGATACCGCAAAATCAACCCAATATACGGAATATTTGTATACCATCTAGTCGAAATGAGGTCCACGTAGCAATGATAAGTCTGCACAACAACAAGCCAGCAGGAGTCGATGAGTTGCCAGCTGAACTATTTAAGACGAGAGGCAACAGGCTGATAAGGTTTTGCATCACCTGTTTTGCGCGAACTGGCAAGAAGAATGCTTGCTCGATGACTAGAACCTCAGCGTACTATGTCCCGTACAAAAGAAAGGAGCCAAGACAGTAAGTGGCAAATACAGAGCTATAAGTGTTTTTCCCATCTCTTACAATTTTCTCTTGAGCTTAATTAGTGAAACACTTAAATCTAAATTCAACGAGATAATTAGGTCAAATCAATGCAGCTTTAGACCTTGTAAATGTACCATAGACCAGATATTCATACTGCGTCAAATCCTGGTAAACACCCGGAAGGATAAGGCAACCTTGACATGTTGTGGCCTTTGATAAAAACATATTTTCCAAAGGATACGAAGGAACTCACGGAAACAGCGGAATCTTGGAATAAAAAAGTGATCGAAGGCTTATCATTCGGAATTTAATGTAAAAGAAGCCCCTTGAGAAGCTTCCAACCATTTAGGTCACCCGGAACTAATGGGATATTTTCGGCAGTACTTCAGAAGAAGGACGACTATCCACTTTTTTCACAGCCTGCCTAGGATTTGCATATACTCCGAAAGCTAGGCACGAGGCGAAAGTGGTATTTATACCCAAGTCCCGTAAGGCAAGTTATGCGACACCAAACGCCTACAGATCTATAAGCCTAAGGAAGGTCGATGGAGACTGACTGACCGGCATCAATTTTGCATATGGTAGAAGTATCCTTCGATGCCAAGGCCTAAACACTGGCGGTATGCAATGACAATGTGCGGACCCACACACTGATCCAATCCTTAGACCAGTACCGGGTGGATCGGGTTCTTAAAGACTGCATAAACCATATACAAAGGAACAGGTGGAAAAATTGTGAATCCCATAAATATAAGGAAGAGAGTGGCGCATGGCACGCCACAGGGGGTATTTTATCGCTACTCCTATGGGTGACCACCATAAATGACGAATTACGTATGCTGACTGAGGAGTGATTTGAACCCGTCTGCTATGGAGAAGATGTTGTAATACTTCCTAGGGGTAAGAATCCGAATCAGCTATGCAGAAGGGCCGAAAAGGTCTTGCACATAGCATACGACTGGGCTAGACCCAGAGGTCTCAATGGTAACCCAGAGAAGACTGAAATCTGCCTGTTGACGCGAAAGACGAAGGAGGGCCAATTTGACGCAACACGTTTTCTTGAACGATTTCGATATCTGACAAGGTCAAATACTTAGAAGTGATCCTAAACTGAAAACTTAATTGGTAGTGTACTGAGAAGGCTCACAGATATTAGGCACTATGCAGACAGGCCGTTGACTCGAAATGGGACCTAAATCCGAGGATTGCTCTACAGCAACGTGATAAGACCAATACTTTCTTTGGCCTCAGTAGTTTGGTGGACTGCAATGGAGAAGAAGTGCAAAGTAAGGATAATACAACAAATTCAGAGAAAATTTGGTCTCGGCATAGGAGGAGCATTGAGGAATATGCCGACCAGAACTCTGGAGATTATTTTAAACCTCCGACCCATAGACATATAGATTGAGTGTGAGGAGTTAAGTAACATACAGATTAAGTTTGAAGAGCCACTGCGGCTATTAGGCTTAAGGCGAAGGGAGAATTGATAGAGGATAGAAGCAGGTCATACCATCGCGGTCGAGGCGACGATAGGAAACCTGGAAGGAATGGAAGAGGTTTCCGAATGGATACCTGAGACGACTTTATGGTCGAATACGAGGGACTGCTGCCAACGGCAAAATCTTGGATTGACGGAACTCTGGTATTGCCATCTGGAAGATCATGCTACACAGATGGCTCAAAGCTAGAGGACAGAGTGGGCCTTTGGATCTGCATTGAGAACTCTACATTGAGTCTGAGGTCTGGTTTCACTGTCACTTAATCTGACATACAGATTAAGTGTGAGGCAGCCACTGCGACTATTAGACTTAAGGCGATGGAAGAATGGATAGAGGATAGGATCAGGTCATACCATCGCGGTATAATCAAGGCAACGATAGGAAACCTGGAAGAAAGGGAAGAGATTTTAGGACACCTGAGACGATTTTGAGGTCGAATGCGAGGCATTGCTGCCACTGCGGCTTAATCTTGGATTGACAGAACTCTGGTATTACCATCTGGAAGATCATGCTATACAGAGGGATCAAAGCTAGAGGAGGCTTTGGTTATTCATTCGACTCCCTGCTCATTACATAGTCCTGCAGGCAGAGTTCCGGGCGCGAAAATGTCGAGTGTGAACTTCTTCACGGACAATAAACTGACATATAGGGCAATAACAACCAGGACGGTAAGGTCGCGAAAACTCTTGAAGTGTGAGCAGGAGATTAACACCTTCTCTGAGGATGGCACGATCCGCACCGTTTGGGTGCAAGGCCATAGCGCAGTAAGGGAAATGAATAGGCAGACGATTTGGCTATGAAGGCCAAAAAACTCTCGTCAATAAACTTGGTAAACCCGAAGCTTTTCGTGGGCTACGAAAACTCATATTACACTGTGGAACAGAGAAACGGTCGGTAAAACGACGAAAATGCTATCCGGATCGGGAAAAGACGAGGCAATAACTGAAAGGAGGTAAGAAGGAGGTCAGTATAGCTTTCGAATTCATAACATAACACAAAGGACTACGAGCTCACTTATAGAAAATCGGTACGGCAAGTGAAAGCATGCGTTGGCCATGATGGAAAAATGGTAAGACGATGCACAATGGGAGAAAATCGAAAAAGATACTAAACAATATTCCGTGTGAGAACGACTAGAGATATCTCTTTGAAATTTGGATTGGTTAGGTGTTAGCGAGATCGTGTGCAAAATTGAAAGTTCGGTATTTCTCGGTATTTCGAAAATTTGTTGGGACGGATCGTGCTCAAAAATCCCTACTAAAACGTTCGCTTGAAGTCTACAATTTCCATTGGTTTTGGGAACACTCTCCATATTTTCCTTTTAATTTTGACAGAGACCTGATTCGTAGTTTGCTATTTACGAAGGCATATGTGGTCCGATATTAAATTTTTTTTTGCTGAATATTGCTCAAAAATCCCAACAGAAAAGTAGGCTTGAGGTCTACAATATCTCGTCTTATTTCGGCAATATTTATGTTTTGCAGTTTGGGGCCATATTTCATTTTAAATAAAACCCAAATTTTAAAATGAAATAAGGCCCCAATTGTCTTTTTTTTTGTTTCATATATAAAAGTTTGGAAACTTATTTCATTTTCCGTTTCTGGCTTTATTGCGTTGGGCCTTCTTTCATACTGCGCACATATCAACCAATTCCTATCCCTAACTTACAGTAGCATCTATAGCCGATATTAATCTTTTTTCTATCCACCACTATAGGAATTAAATCCATAGCAATGTTTTGAACTATCTTCATTCTGGGTGTTACAAACAAAAGAACTAAGCGGAGTTGAGTTGTTAATCTTAGCTGAATCCTTGGTGGTTCCGCCGATTCCCAAAGCTTGGTCACATAACACATAATTTTTATACCCTCCACCATCGGATGGGGGTATACTAATTTCGTCATTCTGTTTGTAACTCATCGAAATATGCGTCTGAGACCCCATAAAGTATTTATATTCTTGATCGTCATGTCATTTAAGTCGATCTAGCCATTTCTGCTCGTCTGTCCGTCCGTCTGTCCGTTAGTCTGTCTGTCCGTCCGTCTGTCCGTCCGTCCATCCGTCTGTCTGTCGAAAGCACGCAAACTTTCGAAGAAGTAAAGCTAGGCTAGCAGTGTAGGTCGGTTGGGATTGCAAATGGGCCAAATCGGTCCATGTTTTGATATAGCTGCCGTATAAACCGATCGTGGGTCTTGGCTTCTTAAGCCTATAGAGAGTGCAATTTTCGTCCGATTTGACTGAAATTTTGCACGTGGTTTTTCGGTATCACTTCCAACGACTGTGGTAAGTATGGTTCAAATAGATCCATGTTTTGATATAGCTGCCATATAAACCGATCTTGGGTCTTGACTTCTTGAGCCTCTAGAGGGTGCAATTCTCGTCCGATTTGACTGAAATTTTGCACGTTGTGTGTTGGTATTACTTTTAACAATTGTGTTAAGTATGGCGCAAATCGGTTCATTATCTGGTATAGCTGTCATATAAACCGATCTTGGATCTTCACTTCGTGAGCCAATAGAGCACGCAATTCTCATCCGATTTGGCTGAAATTTTACGTGAAGTGTTTTGTTATGACTTTCAATAACTGTGCTAAGTATGGTGCAAATCGGTACATAACCTGATATTGCTGTCATATAAACCGATCTGAGATCTTGACTTTTTGAGCCTCTAGAGGGCGCAATTCTCATCCGATTTGGCAGAAATTTGGTACAACGCCTTCTCTCATGACCTTCAACATACGTGTCTAATATGGTCTGAATCGATCAATAGCTTTATACAGCTCCCATATAAACCGATCTCCCGATTTTGCTTCTTGAGTCCCTACAAGGCGCAATTCTTATCCGAATGAACTGAAAAATCGCACAATGACTTCTACAATGTTCAGCATTCATTTATGGTCCGAATCGGACTATAACTTGATATAGCTCCAATAGCATAACAGTTCTAATGCAATATTCTTTGTTTGCCTAAAAAGGGATACCGCGCTTGAACTCGACGAATACGATCCATGGTGGAGGACATATCGGATTCGGCCCGGCCGAACTAAGCACGCTCTAACTTGTTCTTATTGTTTTACTCAGATTTTGAAGTTTTTTTCTATTCACATTCATAATTCACATTGGGGAAAGTATTCCCTTTTGCTCTACATTTAAAATAAACTCTTCTCTGAATTCCATTGCATTTGGCGCAAAATACCAAATTTTGCTATGGCAACACCTTTAGCTCTCTGGACGAAAAGAAAAAAAATCTCCTATATAATCTTAAATACACACACTTCAAATAGTAGAAAATACAGATTGCTCTCAGCTCTGTTGTTATCAATGGCCATGGAGAGAATAATGAGGGAGTGAGTAAAAAACAAAATGTTGGGTGTGAGGGTGGGGCATGGGTGTAGCGCAGCAAGTATTAGTTGCAAAATCATGACCAACAAAACCATGAAAGTCAAAAGCAGACACACACACACACTACCTATTGCCCTCTCTACCATTCACATATACTACAATGGCAGTAGAAGAGATTTTACAGAACAAGCTGGCTGCTGAGCGCAAAAATATAAATGCAGCATCAGCAACAATTGACCGACCATCTCTAGCTATCACACTAATCTACATTCCATGCACACACACACTGACACCTCTCATTGTGCTACAAGCACAAAATCCCCAAAGGAAGTTGGTCTGATTAGCTGATTAGAATGTGTCTGCGTGTGAAAACCTCCCCCAGATAATCGTAGCATCTTGCATTACTTGGTCGTGATATGGTCATACGAGTATTTAAGACTGTTATGTGTATATGCAAGCAGTATTTTATTTCGTTCTGACACACTTTCTTGTATTGCTGTTACATTTAGGGAAACGTTGAACATATAGGAAATGGCTAAGTTTAAGAGTTGACATTGCTTTTATCAGGTAAACATTATCGAATGGTAGTTGTTTATACTTGTGATTAGATTTTATTGCAAAGTGTATAGAACAAAGAAATCAAGGTAATGAGGTGTCATGGTGCAACAATAGGCCAACTGGGTTCAAGTGGTGCTGTTGACTACTTTTTCCCCATATGCATGATATATAACAAGTAAAAACGAGCCGATTCTTGGGCACTCAACGCAATGGATTCTACTTATGGATATAGCTGCCATATAGACCGATCTGGCGATCGGAATCAAAAAGCAGTGAGTTGCTTTAAGCCTCCCGATATCGGACTAAAATATTGCTCAGATCGGACCATATTTTGATGTAACATCCATATAGACCGATATGGCGATATATGGTTTTAAGCTCATAAAAGCCGCAATTTTTATACGTTTACTCTGAAATTTGAAACAGAAAGTTAATTAAAGCCTCCCGATATCCGTCTCAAATATGCTTCAGATTGGTGTATATTCAGATATAGCACCAACTTAGAGCGATCTGCCGATTAAGGATCTTGAGCCAGAAAAAGTTGCATTTATTACCCGATTTCGCCGAAATTTGAAACAGTGAGCTGTTTTAAGCTTTCGATAATCCCACCTAAATATAGCCCAGATTTAGATATATATGCCGATTTAGGGTCTCAAGCCCATACAAGCTGCAATAATTTTCCGATTTCTATAAAATTTGAAATAGTGACTTATTTTAAAGTTCCCGAAATGCGACTCAAATATGGATCTGATTGGACCATATTTGGATATGGCTGCCATATAGACCGATCTGCCGGTTTGGGGTCTTAAGCCCATAACAGCCGCAATTATTGTCCGATTTCGGTGAAATTTTTAATAGTAAGAGGATTAAAACCTCCCGATATTAGACTCAAATATGGGCCAGATCGGTATTTATTCAGATATAGCTGCCATATAGACCGATCTGCCGATTAAGGGTCTTAAGCCCATAAAAGCGGCATGTATTACCCGATTTCGCTGGAATTTGACACAATGACTTGTATAAAGCCTCCTTTCATCCGATTATTTTTAGATATAGCTGCCATATAGACCGATCTATGGTTCAGATTGGACTTTATTAAAATATATTGTAGACCGATCTGCCGGTTAAGGGCCTGAAGCCAATAAAAGTTTTGGATGTGGTAGTGGAGTTGTAATGAAACAGGATGGTTAATTTATCAATGGTGGTGGTACATACCCTATTTTTACGGGGAGGACAAACTTTTTACCCGTTTTTGATGCAATACGTAACAAAAAAAAAAAAACAAATCGCCACACAGCGACTTTTATGCATAGAGACTAGCTCGCCCGGTGGTCTTCGCTTGTTATCCAAACATTTTTACACTGTTGTCTGGATACTCGTTATCAAGGTCTTAGGTGCTTCTAATATTCTCCTTTTTTGATAAGTTTAGTATTTTATTATCTACTTTGAAAACCATAGTAGCAATTTCTTTTTTGTGCAATACAGGTTGCTTTGGCTGCTTTTGCCAATACCATATTTCACTTATGCAGCAGCAGTGAAAGAAGGCAGTAAGGCCATCAAGCCAATACGAGTTTACAGGTCAAAACTTGAAAACTAAAACTCAAACTGTTTCTACTTGTTATACCCAATACCATGGGATGAGGATATACTAATTCCGTTTGTAACTCCTCGAAATATTCGTCTAAGACCCCATAAGTATATATATTCTTGATCGCCTTGACGCTCTGAGTCCATCTAGTCACGAACGTCCGCCCGTCTGTCAAAATCAAGATAGCGGTCGAACGCGTAAAGATAGTAGCTTGAAATTTTGCAGAGATAATTAATATCGATGTAGATCATCGGGAATTGCAAATGGAGCATATCGGTTCAGATTTAGATATAGCTCCCATATAACCCGATCTCCCGATTTGGCTGAAATTTAGCATGTAGTGTTCGGTTATGACTTCCAGAAGCTGTGCCAAGTACGGTCTAAATCGGTCTATAACCTAATATAGCTCCCATATAAGCTGATCTCCCGATTTGACTTCTTAAGCCCTTACAAGCCGCAATTTTTGTCCGACTTGGCTAAAATTTTGCACCTAATGTTCTATAACCTGATATAACTCCCTTATAAACCGATCTCCCGATTTGACTTTTTGCGCCCTTACAAGCCCCAATTTTTGTCCGATTTGGCTGAAATTTTGCATGTAGTTTTCTGCTATGACTTCCAACAACCGTTCCAGGTACGGTCCACATCGGTCTATAGCCTGATATAGCTCCCATTTATACCTATTTCCCGATTTGACTTATTGTGTCCTTACAAGCCGCAATTTTTGTACGATTTTGCTGAAATTTTGCATACGGTGTTCTGTTATGACTTCCAACAACTGTGCCAAATACGGTCCAAATAAGTCTATAAGCTGATATAGCTCCCAAGCAGTCTCTCGTTTATCCTTGTTCGGTTCCTAGAAGCTTTAATTTTTGCTTGTTTGACAGAAGTTTGGTATATAGAATAAAATTATGCCCTTCAACTAAATTTATTTTGTATAAACTTTTAACAGAACCATGGTGGTGGGTTGCCAAAATTCGGCCCAGTCGAACTTAGCACACTTTTACTTGTTGGATCTCATTACATTTCCGGTTCACTAGACAAAGGGTCTGTTGGAATTGAACAATCACATAAGCATTGAAATTTGTTCGTTTTGCTTGTGTTTTTAAATATTGACTTGATTATGGCATTTATTCTTTGTTATGCCCCCAGAAAGGATTTTCATGAGTAGAATGATAACCTCCACTTATATGCATGAAAATTCTATAATTTAGTGCTCTTTTTGTCACTGCACTGCAATTAATTTTGTGTCATGTAAAACAAAACATAAATAATACTGGAACATAACAACAATTATTTATTTTTGGGTTGCGTAAATATTGCATAGAGGGACACAGCGAAATTGGGTGATTTAATAGTCATAACTCATAGGTAAACTGAGTTACGATTCACCCTGGTCCAACCGTAACAACAAAAAAGTGGAAATCATTCTACTAATTTTGATTTATTACACTGCTCAAAAAATGGTTCAACACATTTGCAAAGGAAGACATGGATTTTCGGAAACATGTTGTTGTTAGTGCATATTTTTCAGGGTGAGAGACGGCCTGTCCAAGTGGACCACATTTGAATTCCCCACCACTCTTTTATAGGCTATAACTTTAAATCTACTGAAACCACTTCCTAGAAAAACATTCTGCTAAGTTGCAAATAAAAAATTTCTGCAGGAACTGTAAAGATGTCGAGGGAAGAGGAAACCACAAACTTGAACTCAGGAAGTTGCGTCAACTGGCTTCATCTTGCAAAGTTTTATGTTATAAATTTTGCAGGTCTAATGGTGTCAATAGGGGCTTTTATGTTCTGAGATATGCAACAAAACTGTTTGTTTATCCAAATCACTACAACTCAATAGTAGCTAAAGTTTATGTTTTGTCCTCTACTAAGTTGGCATATCTAAAAATCCCCTTTTCAATTAATCATCCCTTAATAAAGTCTTCCACTTCGATTGATTCAGCACATATCAACAATAGAGAATATTGATAAAATGAATAACACTACTGTCGATACCCAAGGAAAACATTGCGAAAGCAAACAGCATAACAATCTAGTACTGTTGCTTTTATTTAAATATTATCTACGAGAATCATATTTCATTATAAGGTTAGTGTATCGAATTCCCACACCTCTTGAAAGCAGAGGAGTGTTAAGTAAATATCAATAAAAAAAACAAATTGACACATCCTCAACCTTTTGGCAGGGTAAATATTTATGATAAAAATACCATCGTGTGTCAATGTGGGAAGGGAAATAGTTCCACCTAACTAATTGCATTGTAATTGTAATACAAACATCCTACGGTTACTGCACCCAGACGACGACAGGATGTAATAGCCCTGTAGGAAGTCTGGAGTAAAGTCTCCCCAAGTCAACACTTTTGTCTACTATGTATGTGACATTGTCACCAAATTGTCTACAATCTTGTCTACATAGTTTTTATTGACAGGTGACAAACTATAATAAAATAATTGAATTGAAAATAATTTAGTGACATAATCAGAGACATAATCTGACCAATATGTAGTTTATAACTGTATTGTAGTACAAATTCTATACACCAATATAAACTTCTTGTTTGTACTTAATAGACACGGCAGAAAAAGATAATTCTTGGTGATAATGCTGAACGCAACCGACATCAGGTATTTGGACACAACACATTTTTGACGGATCATTTGGTAGCTATCAAAGATTTCCTTATTATAAAAATTTATTCCTTACTAAATATATATTTTAAACAAATAAATAATATCAATGCCTTATCCAGTTTTGAAATTGAGTGAAACGTTCGAAAATTACGGACTTGATTATTAAACATATTCAAAAATGTCAATAAGCACTACATTCTTTTCCCCCCTCCAATTCCTAATTTCCTCTCTCCAACGCAATGCACTGCATTCATAGGGGACATCCCCTGCATGTTGGCTGACAGAAAAAAATAGAATGTCCCTACTGACATACTATTGGCAATGCCTCATATATCCTGCAATGTCGCTATATACTCCCTAATGACCAACTATTGACAATGTCACTACTGACTTCTGAACTACTGACTCATATAAAATGTCTATAGCAAAAAGCATGAGCTTGTGTATAATTTATCTGTAGCTCTGGTGACAAAGTCGATAGTAAGTCAGTATTGATTTACTAATGACATTTCCTACAGGGAGTGTAACCCTATATCGATAGTAAGGAAGGAAACTTTTGTTAAACGGTTGTAGTACTCGTACACTTGGGGGAAAATATTCACTTAAATGAAATGTTACTTTTTTATACCCTTAACAATATAAGGGGGAATATTAATTTTGACTTTTCAATGGCAGCAACTGGAAATTCCCTTAGTTGCCATAGGTAAGGTTAAGTACGTTTGAAAAGAGTGTGGGGACTCTAATCTGGCCCATGCCATTATGGACATGTACCTAGGCCAGTAATAGGCTTGTGCTCTCTATATCTAAAAAGTAACCCTGAAGAGGTCTACATCAAAAATTCCGCGTTGCTCATAATGTCCTTAGTCGTTTTCCATTCGATGCCCCAAAGCTAGCTCAAGTCTAGTATCTACTCCTCAACCAGGTGCCATAGTTTATTAGCCGCGAAACACAGGCATTGACATAGGAAATGTTCTACGCACAGTGGTACGAGATAAAAATACCAAAAACATGTAAAAAGCCATTAAGTTTGGCAGAGACAAACTTTTAATACCCACCTCGGGTATGTAAGATAAACTCTTTTCGCCACAATCCAATGAAAAATGCATCATTTACCTTGGCGTAGCTAAGGGGGTGCTACAACAAATCAGAATTTTCGTTGTCTTAACTATTGATTGCATTCCACTGTATTTCAAAACTTTCAATTCTAAAAATAATCCGTTGAGGCAAACTATATTTGTTTACAACACTTTATTTGCAAAGCAGTATGCAGTGTGCCGAATTAAGAAGCTGCATTATTTACTGGAAGTGTGTTCCATAATCATAATTATGAACATTCTTATTATAAATACTCTGGTATAATTTCACATAATTTTGCCATTAGAAAAAAAATGTCCGACCAAAAATGTTGAAAAAAACTACAGGCAAAATGAGGAGCGGCCCTAAATTGAAAAACAGAATATTTGTTCCACTAGCCAAACGTAGAATAGCGTTCCAAGCGCCTCGATCTTCTGCGCTCATTCTTAAATCTCCGACACCGAGTGTCGGGGTGCCTGCTACCACATGGTCTTTCCATCGGGCTTTTAGTCTTCCCGGTTTGCGTGTACCACCGTGTTTGCCTTAAAAAAAACTTCTTTGCTGGAGCTTCTTCATCCATTCTGACAACATGATACGTCGCCTTTATTCTCCATTAGCGCAAACTGGTCCATATATTTTACGAAGCTGCTTTCACAAGTACCCATGCCTCAACCATATAACAACACGGGTAGTATCAGTGTCTTGTATAGTGTAATCTTCGTCTGTCGAGAGGTGGCCTTGTTTCTAAACTGCTTACTTAGTCCAAAGTAGCATCTGTTTGCCAAATTTGAATGACATCGGATTATGAATGCGCCGTCTATGGCCCCAGAACCTTAAATCGAGAGATCGGTCTATATGGCAGCTATATCCAAATCTTGACCCATCTGGGCCAAATTGATGAAGGATGTCGAAGGGCCTAACACAACTCACTGTCCCAAATTTCAGCAAAATCGGATAGTATCGGAAGATAGATCGGAAGTAGCATCTGTTTGTCAGTATTATTCTTCGGGCCGGAACTTTGAGCTCCGACTTGTATAGTTTCCATCGTTACCACGGGAGCCTTAGTTGAAAGCAACCGGGCGCATTCATAGGTTTCGGATGGTGGAAAGAGCTCTGTTTTTATGTTGAGTAGCTGCAAATGCAGCCGCGGATAGTCAGCAATTTTCGAGAGGAGAGACTCAGGGAGGAGTCAGGTGGCTCTGGCCACCGGAAGCCTTCCCCAAGAAACCCATGCTACGACCAAGAGTGTCGAGATGCTACTGAAGCCAAGAATGCGGCATATAGAGCAACGCTGCAATCAGTAGCAACTCGCCAGATGAAGAAGAGGTATCGATAGAAAATGGAAGAGGTATCGGTAGAAAAGGTGACACGTCTATTCCGCAGAAAGAGAAAGGAAATGGAAAGATGTGAGTGTGAGCGAATTGAGATGTCCGATGGCTTTGTTGCAGGCACATCCTCCTGCAGAGGAGAAAGGAAGAAAAGAAGAAAGAAATCTGACAGATAGCATCCTGAGGATATGGAAAGAACATTTTACCCAACTGCTAGTGTCCGACGTTGGCGGCGAAGAGGATACCGCAGAACTAATCAATGATGGTGGTATAGAATGCTCACCTCCTAGTCACAATGAGGTCCAAGTAGCAGTGACCCGACTGAAGAAAAGCAAGGCAGCAGGAGCCGACGGGTTACCCGCTGAACTATTTAAGACCAGAGGCGACACGCTGATAAAGCGTATGCATCAGCTTATCTGCGCAATCTGGGTAGAAGAACGCACACCCGATGATTGGAACCTCAGCATACTTTGTCCGTACACAAGAAAAGAAATAGGACAGAATGTGCCAACTACAGAGGAAGAAGATTCCTCCCATTGCATACAAGGAACTCTCAAGCGTACCGTATGAAAGATTAAAAATTTGAAGGCAATGAGATAATTGGGCCCCACCAATGCGATTTTAGACCTGTTAAATCCACCCTAGACCAGATATTCACACTGCACCAAATCCTGGAAAAGACCCGAGAAGGACAAATCAACACCTACCATCTCTTTGTTGACTACAAAGCCGCCTTCGATACTCATTTATGTTCAGAGGTATTTCAAGCCGTTTCTGAGTTTGGTATCCCTGCAAAATTAATAAGACTCTGCAGGATGACACTTGCTCATACGCGTTCCTCAGTAAGAATAGGAAAGAATCTCTCCGAATACCAAATACAATACCAAACGTGGTTTCAGACAAGGAGACAGCCTATCGTGTGATCTCTTTAATATCCTGCTGGAGAAGATTATACGAGATGCAGATGTGAATAGATATGGCACACTAATCACAAGAGAACACATGCTACTCGCCTATGCCGACGATTTTGGCATCATAGGTCGGTCACCGGAAGTAGTAACTGCAGCCTTTAAAAAAATCGAAAGAGAGTCAGTGAATGCGTCTGGCAGTAAATGGAGATAAGGCGAAATGGATGGTTTCAACTCCCAAAACTCCTTGTACAACCGAGCAGATAAAGAAAATGAAGAAAGTTGGGAACCACAACTTAGAGACAGTCAGTAACTTTATCTACCTCGGCACCACCGTAACCGAAATGAATGACACCAGTTTTAAGATAAAGCGCTCATAATTATCCCGTGTCCGGGGGATGCACTCAATATTCTTATTTAAAACAAGTCTATACACTCATAGAAAAAAATTGCTGAACATAGCAAACACTATCTGGTACATATTAGTAGTTAATTTTGCTGGCATTGTAGGGTATAATTTTATTCTACATACCGAACTTCTGTCAAACTAGCAAAAATTAAAGCTTCTAGGAGCCGAACAAGTATGATCGAGAGACCAGCTTACATGGGAGCTATATCAGGTTATAAACTGATTTGGACCGTATTTGGCACAGTTGTTGAAAGTCGTAACAGAACACCACGTACAAAATTTCAGCCAAATCGGACAGAAATTGCGGCTTGTAAGGACTTAAGAAGTCAAATCGGGGGACCGGTTTATGTAGGAGCTATATAAGGTTATAGTCCGATTTGAACCGGCACAGTTGTTAAAAATCATAGGAGAACACCATTCACAAAATTTCAACCAACTCAGACAAATATTGCGGCTTCCAGGGGCTCAACAAGTCAAATCAGGAGATCGGTTGATATGAGAGCTATGCCATGTTATAGTCCGATTTGAACCGTACTTAGCACAGTTGTTAAAAATCGAAGCAGAACACCACGTGCATTTCAGCCAAATCGGACAAAAATGAAGGTTTGTAAGGTATCAAAAAGCCAAATCGGGAGATCGGTTTATATGAGAGCTATATCTAAATCTAATGCGATATGGCCCATTTGCAATCCCTTGACCTACATCAATATAAAGTATCTGTACAATTTCAAGAGGCTAGCGTTACGCGTTCGACCGCTATCGTGATTTCGACAGAAGGAAGGACATGGCTAGATCGACTCAGAATGTCGTGACAATCGAGAGTATATATACTTTATGGGGTTTTAGACGAATATTTCAAAGTGTCACAAACGGAATTAGTAGATTGGTATACCCCCCATCCTATGGTGATGGGTATAAAAATAGTATACAAAATATTTTTCACAAGATTTTTGTACTTAAATCAGCATATTTTGTTCCCCATGTTTGCTGAAATAGCTGCAATGTTTGCTTTCCCATTTTCAGCAGACAAAACATGCTGTTTTAGCAAAAATTTTTGCTGTTTAGAATAACAAATTTGGTTGAGTGTGTTATAGAGTAAGACCACAGTAAACCAAACACATGCAACCTTATATCGGATGAATGATATATATAGGAGCTATATCTATATCTGGACCGAGTATGATGAAATTTAGCACACTTCTAGGACTTATAGAACACCTCTCGCTAATTTGTATGAAGATCGTACCAAAATTTTAGCTTCTACAGCCTTGAAAGGCAATATCGGATGAAAGATATATATGGGAGCTATATCTAATTGTGAACCGATTTGTATGAAATTTTGCACAACTCTTGATCGGACAAAAATTATGGCTACTAAAGCTTTAAAAGGTCATATCAGACGAAAGATATATATGGGAGCTATATCTAAATCTGAACCGATTTCTATAGAATTTTGCACACGTATTGAAACGTTAAATAAAACATTTCATGCTTAATTTTGTACAGATTGCATCTAAATCGGATCTGATTTTATCCTTTGACCAAAAAAGAGTCTTGTGCACAATTTCATGACAATCGGACAACAAATGCGACCTATACCTTGGTCACTAGAATTCATGAACTGATAGACAGACGGACATAGCTAAATCGAATCAGGAAGTATTTCTAAGCCGTATACTTATCAATGGGTCTAGCTCTTCTCCTTCTTAGCGTTGCAAAAAAATTCACAAAGTTATAATGACCTGTACTACAGAGGTGGTGAAGGGTATAAACACGGCAGACGGACAAACGATATGGAAAGGATACGCGGCCTAATTATTGTTGTAGGGTGACCGAAAATACTGAACTGGATTTCCTAAAAACCACTAAGGCCAATTTGGACGTCACGGTTATCATTCACCGATTGCCATAATATCGCGTATTTTGCTTATTGGAATAAAAAAATTGAGATAAAATGGAGATAATATTATGATAAAAATTAATTATGATAAAAATGCCATCATGTGTCAATGTGGAAAAGGAAATAGTTGGAACTAAAAAATACCTAATCTAATTGCAATATAATTGAAATACAAACATACCGCGGTTACTGCACACAGACAATGGCAGTATGTAAGAGTGTACATCTATATAGATAATAAGAAGAGAAATTTTTGCTTAACTGTAGCAGTAAACTTGGAAAAAATATTCACTTAAATGAAATGTTACTTCTTTATACCCTCAACAATATAAGGGGGAATACTAATTCCGTCTTCTATTTGGCAGTTTGAATTTCCCATAGTTTCCATAGTTGGCATCGTACATTACGCATGTATTTTAGATCTCGTCAAGCTCTTTTTTCAGAGTCCTAAATCATGCAAATCGGCTCAGTAGATCCAAAGTTATAGCCCCTTGAAGGTTAGAGAAGTGTAAAGTGGTGTACTTTGCCTCCCTGTAGCTCACCCTGCATTAAAGATATAGACCAACAACGCTATTTTCCTGAACAAATGTCTAGAACATTTTTTACCGCTCAGATCAATATGTAAAAAGTTGTGAACTTATTTCCAATTTTTTCGCCGTCAGGCCTACTACGCAGCGCACAGTGGAACGAGATTAAAAAAAAAAACTAAATAGTAAAAAATCATTCGTTTGAAAACGATTGAATTAGTGAGAGCTGAAATGTTAACGAGATACATCTTCAGGATTAACATGCTGTGTGCCAAGAAAAAAAATTCAGTGGTGACCTTCCCCTCATTTAGTAGTCGTTTTCCTCTCATTAGAGATGTATTCAGCCATTTAAGAAGCCTACAAGAAGGTGTCGTTAAGCAGCACGCCGTACAGGCTCAGCAAAATGTGGCCTGATCACTGGGCTAAAACTTTAATCGGACTGCACTTATTGATTTGATAGAACTACATATCTACTTTTCCTTCATGGAATATTTGCGCGAAATTTTATGTAAAGTGAAATAGGCGACTTTAGTTCTCCTCGTGCAAAATGCAAATTACAAATTTGCCCATGAACATTCCATTAAGGAACTGGCGAAAACTTCTCACAAATCAATGAGTGCTGTTCGATTCAATTTTAAGCTCAATGATAAGGGACCTCCTTTTTATAGCCGAGTCCGAACAGCGTGCCGCAGAGCTGCACCTCTTTGGGGAGAAGTTTTTACATGGCAAAGTACCTGACAAATGTCGCCAGCATTAGGAGGGGATAACCACCGCTGGAAAATTTTCTAATGGTTCTGCCAGGATTCGAACCTAGGCGCTCAGCGTCATAGGCGGACATGTTATCCTCTGCGCTACAGTGTCCTCCAATTCTCCTCGCGATAAAAACCAAATTAGGGAAGAGAACGCCAAAACAATTTTGGACCCAAGTATCAGGGTAGCCGTCCTGCACTTAAAAGCCACCCAAACGAAAATACATGGGCCAATGTTATCTATATTTCTAATATATAACAAGTAAAAGCGTGCTAAGTTCGGCCGGGCCGAATCTTATATACCCTCCACCATGGATCGCATTTGTCGAGTTCTTTTCATGGCATCTCTTCTTAGGATATAAGAAAAGATTTGCTCTGCTATAAGAGCGATATCGAGATATGGTCCGGTTTGGACCACAATTAAATTATATGTGTAAAATGTCAGTCAATTCGAATAAGAATTGCGCTCTTTGGGGGGAAGTAAAATAGAGAGATCGATTTATGTGGGAGCTGTATCGGGCTATAGACCGATTCAGACCATAATAAACACGTATGTTGACGGTCATGAGAGAATCCGTCGTACAATATTTCAGGCAAATCGTATAATAATTGCGACCTCTATAGGGCCAAAATTCATTCAAATCGGATAAGAATTGCGCCCTCTAGAGGCTCAAGAAGTCTAGACCCAAGATCGGTTTATATGGCAGCTATATAGGGTTATGAACCGATTTGAACCATTCTTTGCACGGATGTTGGATATCATGGCAAAATACGTCGTGCGAAATTTCATTCAAATCGGATAAGAATTGCGCACTCTAGAGGCTCAAGAAGTCAAGACCCAAGATAGGTTTATATGGCAGCTATATCAGGTTATGAACCGATTTGAACCATTTTTGGCACAGATGTTGGATATCATGACAAAACACGTCGTGCGAAATTTCATTCAAATCGTATAAGAATTGCGCACTCTAGAGGCTCAAGAAGTCAAGACCCAAGATCGGTTTATATGACAGCTATATCAGGTTATAAACCGATTTGAACCATACTAGGCACAGTTGTTGGATATCATAACAAAACACGTCGGGCCAAAATTCATTCAAATCGGATAAGAATTGCGCCCTCCAGAGGCTCAAGAAGTCAAGACCCAAGATCGGTTTATATGACAGCTATATCAAAACATGGACCGACATGGCCCATTTACAATACCAACCGACCTACACTAATAAGAAGTATTTGTGCAAAATTTCAAGCTGCTAGCTTTACTCCTTCGGAAGTTAGCGTGCTTTCGACAGACAGACGGACGGACGGACAGACGGATGGACGGACAGACGGACGGACAGACGGACGGACATGGCTAGATCGACATAAAATGTCACGATGATCAAGAATATATATACTTTATGGGGTCTCAGACGAATATTTCGAGTAGTTACAAACAGAATGACGAAATTAGTATACCCCCATCTTATGGTGGAGGGTATAAAAATTAAAATTTTTCGCTTTGTTTGTTTGTTTATTTGTTAATTCTTGTTTGTTTTCAGTTTGTTTGTCGGTTCTGTGTAGACTCAAAAACGAAAAACCCGATTTTCATAAATATTTTAACAGATGGTAGAGTTTGAGTCCTCGGTGAAAATAGGGTACTAAATTTTTTCATATTCGAAGGGGGGGGTAGACCCTCCCGCTTACCCAAATTCTCAAAAACGTAAGATCTCACAGATGGTTGCTCCGATTTAATTTTTTTTTGTATGCCACCAAAAACACGAAATTGGTATAAAATTTTGGGGTGAAATAATGTAGGGGACGCCCCATCCCACACCCCACCCCCCCCCCTCCCCCTCCCAAGAAAAAATACCACTAAACTGGACACTTTTACCTCTTTGGGCAATATGGATATCAAATGAAACATTTAAAAGTAAAGTACAAATACGACATACAAATATATTCTTTGATCTCTTAGGGACCTCCCCATCTCACAAAAACCCCCAGCAGGACATATTTACCGAACGGGACAATATAGATATCAAATAATGGGTATTTAAAATTAGAGTTAAAAGCTGATATAAAAATGTGTTCCTTGGTGTCTGCCGTCCTGCCGTTCAGCAAGACATGTAGATCGCAACAATAAAGGACTTAAATAAATTGTCTACTGGGTCTTAGCATCGGGAGGGCCGACCCTCCCCTCCCAATAAAAATGACACCAAATTGTCATGTAGGACGACCAAGAATATATTGTACTTAGATGGAATGATGTGTCAGAGGGCAATCCCCCTCCTCCCATCCAACAAAAAAAAACACATGGAAGTCGATCGGCATAGAATAGGGCAGCAACAAAATGTATTTGGTAGTAGAGTACACTTTTTATCCTTAAATTGGCACAGACACAGGAGGCCCTACGGATCTTAAAGAATGTGGTATCCCAAGTGGTAGCTTTGAAATATAATTTTGAATTTAGATAACCAATACAAAAAAAAAATAATTAGTTTGGATCTGAACGAGACACGTAGCCCTGAATATCTTTATATTTACCTTCAAACTCCCTCTAAAGCAATGGTAATTGAGGCATGTGTATGAAAATATATAATAATATATTATATTAGAAAATTTACCACAGAGTGCCACCTACATGTCAATTATCTATTAGAATTTTTGTTTAACACAAAAATGACAAATTCGATATTCTAATACAAACATTATGATAAATGAAATAAAATGTTTCGACAATATTTGGTCATTTTTCTATATGATGCTCTATTATACCCTCCACCAAAGGATGGGGGGTATACTAATTTCGTCATTCTGTTTGTAACTACTCGAAATATACGTCTGAGACCCCATAAAGAATATATATTTTTGATCGTCGCGACATTTTATGTCGATCTAGCCATGTCCGTCCGTCCGTCTGTCTGTCGAAAGCACGCTAACTTCCGTAGGAGTAAAGCTAGCCGCTCCAAATTTTGCACAAATTCTTCTTATTAGTATAGGTCGGTTGGTATTGTAAATGGGCCAAATCGGTCCATGTTTTGATATAGCTGCCATATAAACCAATCTTGGGTCTTGACTTCCTGAGCCTCTAGAGTGCGCAATTCTTATCCGATTGGAACGACATTTTGCACGACGTGTTCTGTTATGATATCCAACAACTGTGCCTAGTATGGCTCAAATCGGTCAATAACCTGATATAGCTGCCATATAAACCGATCTTGGGTCTTGACTTCTTGAGCCTCTAGAGTGCGCAATTCTTATCCGATTGAAATGAAATTTTGCACTACGTGTTTTGTTATGATATCCAACAACTGTGCCAAGTATGGTTCAAATCGGTTCGAAACCTGATATAGCTGTCATATAAACCGATCTTGGGTCTTGACTTCTTGAGCCTGTAGAGGACGCAGTTCTTATCCGATTTAAATGAATTTTTGAACGACGTGTTCTGTTATGATATCCAACAACTGTGCCGAGTATGGTTCAAATCGGTTCAAAACCTGATATAGCTGTCATATAAACCGATCTTGGGTCTTGACTTCTTGAGCTTCTAGAGGGCGCAATTCCTATCCAAATTGGCTGAAATTTTGCATGACTTATTTTATTACTACTTTCAATAACTGTGTCAAATAAGGTTCAAATCGGTTCATAACCTGATATAGCTGCCATATAAACCGATCTGGGATCTTGACTTCTTGAGCCTCTAAAAGTCGCAATTATTATCTGATTTGCCTGAAATTTTGTACGACGGATCCTCTTATGACCATCAACATATGTGTTATTATGGTCTGAATCGGTCTATAGCCCGATACAGCTCCCATATAAATCGATCTCTCTATTTTAATTCTTGAGCCAACAAAGGGCGCAATTCTTATTCGAATTGGCTGACATTTTACATAGATCTCCAACATATAATTTAATTGGGGTCCAAACCGGACCATATCTTGATATCGCTCTAATAGCAGAGCAAATTTTTTCTTTTATCTTTTTTTGCGTAAGAAGATATGCCGGGAAAAGAACTCGAAAAATGCGATCCATGGTGGAGGGTATATAAGAATCCGCCCGACCGAAATTAGCACGCTTTTACTTGTTTTTCAGATAAAATGGCCACTGTGGCCAACTGGGCAACAGTGCCTTTAAAGCGCTTATAGGAAATATCAATTAGACCATGACTTTGTAGAATCTAGAAGTTTGGCACCCAAAGTATCAAAGAACCCAAGATATTGGCATTTTTTCGCCAATATTAGGCCAGTTTTTCTTATGATGCTCTATTTTTCAGATAAAATGGCCCACTGTGGCCAACTGGGCAATAGTGCCTTGAAAGCGCTTATAGGAAATATCAATTAGGCTATGATTTTGTAGAATCTAAGAATCTAGAAAGTTTGGCACACAAAGTATCACAGAACCCAAGATATTGGCATTTTCCCCAATATTTAACAAGCTTTCCTTATGATGCTCAATTTTTCGGATAAAATGGCCCACTGTGACCAACTGGGAAAAAGTGCCCTGAAAGCGTTTACAGAAAATATAAACTAGGTCATGCTCTTGTAGAACCTAAAACATTTGGTACCCAAAGTATCAAAGAACTCAAAATATTGGCATTTTTTCGCCAATATTAGGCCAGTTTTTCTTATGATGCTCTATTTTTCAGATAAAATGGCCCACTGTGGCCAACTGGGTAATAGTGCTCTGAAAGTTCTTACCGAAAAAATCAAGTAGGCCATGCTTTTGTTGAATCTAAAAAATTTGGCACCCAAAGTATCAAAGAACCCAAGATATTGGCATTTTTCCCAATACTTGGCCAGTTTTCCTTATGATGCTCTATTTTTCAGACAAAATGGCCCACTGTGGCCAACTGGGAAATAGTGCCTTGAAAGCGCTTATAGGAAACATTAAGAAGGTCATGCTTTTGTAGAATCTAAACAACTTAGCACCCAAAGTATCAAAGAACCCAAGATATTGGGATTTTTCGCCGATATCTGGCCAGTTTTCCTTACGATGCTTTACTTTTCACTAAAAATGGCCCACTATGGCCAACTGGGAAATAATGCCCTACAACCGCTTATAGGAAATATCAATTAGGCCACGCTTTTGTAGAATCTAAAAATTTTGGCAGCCAAATTATCAAAGAACCCAAGATATTGTTATTTTTCGCCAATAATTAGCAAGTTTTTCCTATGATGCTCTACTTTTCACATAGAATGGCCCACTGTGGCCAACTAAATAGTGCCCTGAAAGCGCTTACAGGAAATATCAGGTAGCCCATGCTTTTGTAGAATCTAAAAAATTTAGCACCCAAGATATTGGCATTTTTCACCAATATTTGGTCATTTCCAAAATAAGCAACTGTTTTCAAGAGTTGTGTATGGACGGGTGTGACATGCACATTCATATATACGCATGTACGCTTATGTATGTCTTTTAAATACGCAAAAACGCCGTCTAAACGGACAGGATTTGTTTTTGGATTAAGTTACATAAAATAAGATAACAACATAAGATCATAAAAATTTCAATGTGAACGTTCTATAAGTCATTGTAATATTGATCTGATTTAGACATATCCTATATATCTTCTCTGTCTGTCAAAAGCACGCTACGCGTGAAACTAAACGCTTTGAACAAATACTTCTTGTTAGTGTAGGTCGATTGGTATTGTAAAATGGGCAAATCGGTTAATGTTTTGATATAGCTTCCTTATAAACCGATTTCTCGATTTTACTTTTAGAGCCGATTTGACTGAAATTTTGCACGTTATGTTTCGTTATGGCTTCCAACAACTGTGGCAAGTATGGTCCAAATCAATCCATTACCTGATGTAGCTGCCACATAAACCAATTGCCCGATTTCACTTCTTGAGCCTCTGTAGAACGCAATTACTATCCGATTGGACAGAAATTTTGAAAGTGGTAATTTTTTAAAATTTGAGCAGTCATGTCAAGCGCGGTCCATATGGTCCATAGCTTGATATAGCTCCTATAAATTTAAAAAATTCATTCAAAGAACTTATCCCATACGAACCATGGTGGAGTGTATAAAAGATTCGACCCGGCCGAACTTAACACACTCTTTTGAAAAAACTCATTAAAGCTTCAGCTTAATTCACATGCGCAATTTGCTAATTGTTTCAATAATTTGAGAAATCATTTTCTGAATTTCTGAATCAGATACCAGAATGTTTCAATGTTATGGCAACCCATTTCGATTCTTACCCCACCAACCTCACCCCGCCAATTTATCTAGCATTTTCAATTATTTATTTATTTGTTTGCTTTTATGTGCATTTTCATTGTGTGCCATCTGTTGCCTAAATTTATGGTCGATCTCTCGTTCTATGCAACATTGGCTAAAATTTCATTCAAATAGTTGCCAACTTAAATTCGAAAGAAAAAATCGGCTGTTGCATGCTATTTGTGTTCTCTCTATGCACACCACACATGGTTTGTTTATTCAATTCAGTTTCACATTCGCAGTCATTCGAAAGCAAAGTGTTCAGCCCCTAAACGAGTGAAAACACAACAAAATAAGAACAAAACAAAACATCAAAAAAAAAAAAAAAAAATCAGAAAATTCTACAAAAATAACCCATACAACAAATGCATTTGATTGCATTACTACAAACTCATAAAAATCGGAAAATATGTGAAATTAAATCGGTGAAAGGAAAAGAAACCCATATATCCATTGTGTAACTCACAACTTCAAACAAGAGCGACACCAAAAAGCAGCATAATGAAAGTCGACACATTTTCTTGGTATTCATTTCTGCTGTTGGCCGTGGCCTTTCAGCAGATATCTGCTCAACGAACAAACATTGGTGGGTTTGTTTAGTTGGTTGAACCAATAGATACGGGATGAAGAGATAATAAATTCAGCATACTTCAATGAGTTTGAACACCCACTATGGGTCAAAAGAAAGTTTTAACAGACCTCCACAGATTGTATTACGTAAAAATTGCTAAAATTGCTGCGGACATCATACACCTTGTGTTACCCTGACACTAATGCATTGGATTGCGTGTGTGTGTCTAAAATGAATGTAATCTGTGTGGCAAGATCAGAACCATTAAAACCACCTCAAATATATGTGCATCGGCTAATAAACTATTCCTTTTTATATGACATGTATGCGATGCCACAGACTGGGAGCTATACCAAGTAATGGACCGATGAGGAGCATACTTAGCAGAAATCATTTCAGCCAAATAGAATCAAAACAACTATCGAAAGATTGGTTTATATGGGAATATATGGTGGAAGGTTATGGACCGCGTTAGATCATATATGAAGTCAAAGTGCAAAATTTTAGCCAAATGGCGAAGGTTATATTAATACGAGTGTACAAGTTTTAATCCGCCCCATTCCGCTATAGACATACACCTAAACCAGTAATGGACTTGTAGTGAATTTGAAATCAAATAAATCCCCAAAAAGATCTATGTAAATGAATTCCGTGCTGCTCACAAGATCCTAAATCGTTTCCATTCTACGCCCCTTATTTGCTTTAAGTCTGGTATCTAATTCGCACCCAAGTGTCAGAGTCTGTTATGTCGTGTTATAATGCCGATATTCCGATTTGGCTTCTTTAGCCTCTAGAGGGCACCATCATTTTCCGATTTGGCTGAATTTTTGTACTGTGACGAGTTCTATGTAACTTAACAGATGCACTAGGTATGGTTTGAATCAATCCAAAACATCCCATATAAACCGATCTCTCGATAATATGTCTTCAGCCACTACAGGGCGCAGTTCTCATTCCAGTTAGCTGACATTTTGCACAACGACTTTTTCTATGACCCCTAACATACCTGCCAAGTATTGCCTGAATCGGTGTAAAACCTGATATAGCTCCCATATGATTCGATCTCCCGCTTTTACTTCTTGAGCCTCTAGACAGGGCGCAATTCATATCCGATTTGGCTTAAATTTTGTACAGTCACTGTGTCTATGACCTCTAATTGTCTGAATCCGTCCATAACCTGATAAAGCTCCCATTTAAACAGATGTCTTCTTGAGCATACATACATAGGGCCCAATTCTTATCAGATTTGGTTGAAATTTTGGACAATGGTATCTACTATGATCTCCAACATCCTAGCCAAGTATGACCCGAATCGTTTCATAAGCTGATACAGCTCCAATAGCAAAGCAATTCTTAATCATTATCCATTGTTTGGCTATAAAGAGATACCGGGCAAAGAACTTGACAAATGCGATAAATGGTGAAGGGGATATAAGATTCGGTCCGGCCGAACTTCGAACGCTTTTACTTGTTTCAAAGAAATTTGTTTTCTCAACAATCATGGGGGTTCCTTGCAGGTCATCCCTTTTCTTTCTTATATCCTACACCACTACTGTGGTACAGGGTATATGAACTTTGTGCATTTGTTTGTAATACCCAGAAGGAAGAGAGCTATACCCGTTGATAAGTATGCAGATTGACTCTGAACCATAGAATCCCATGGCAGCCGGTTGTAGATGATGACCCGATGGAATGCTTCATCGGCAAGGGCTGCCGCCTCAGTGCACGTGCTCGTCCTCTTTTCGTCATGGGATGGGCACATCGCGGAGTGCCTATTCCGCAAGCTTCTGGTCCGTGCCGGGATTGAAAAGAACCCCGAACCCTGGTTCTGTTCGGTTTGCCAGAACCGACTCCATCATCGGTCGGTGTCGGTGAGGTGTAACTGGTGCATGGAGTGGGTACATTTCCCATCTTGCTCTGACCTTACATCACTACTTGCTCTGCACACTGAATATGTTGCAAGATGCTGTGCGAAAATAGATAGCAGTGGATCAAAAGCGTCGTCGTCGTCGCCTTCTGCATCCTCGACTTCGGCCTATGTGACCCCCGACCTCTCCCGTGCGCCAATATACGCAACAGCAGCATCCCAGCCCCAATATTGCCAGGCCTGTGACGTGAAGAGTCACAGGCCAAGCCAAACATTTTCATTGCATCCCCTGATCTCCTTTGTGACGTAACCTGGCCATCATTTCTTTGGGATCAGACCACCTCCCCAAATTTCTCACCATCTACCGAACACTCGACTTCATAACCTCTGAGCGCCGAACGTTTATCTAACAAAAGAAGGCCGATTGAGGTGGCTTCAGAGTGTACACCAATCGCCGCCTCAGTGAACTGATACGCGCCCCTCAAATGTGCTATTTGCCGAGAAGAAATTCCGAGACATCATTAACCTAGCAACCGCTCGCTTTATACCAGCCGGTCGAATACCCTAAGTGCTGCCCAATTTCCCGGCGTAGGCAGTGGTACTCGCAGACGAGCGTGATGGGATCCGCTGCACGGACCCCACTAACCCCAGAATAAGTGAGCTGAACCTGGAAATTAACTGGATAGTCAACGAACATAAGCGGAATTCGTGGCTGAAACACTTGGAGCAATGTAACTTAGGTATCGGTTTAGGTAAATTGTGGTCTACTGTTAAGTCACTCTCGAAGCCCGGTAGACGGGATGACACGACCTCAGTCACTTTTTGCGAAGTAATTGTGACTGATCCGAATAGATGCGTGCATGCCGAGAGTGACAGGGCTAGGAGGAGAGCTATTCGTCATATCCCTGGTCTGCGAGCAGATGGACAGTCATCACAATTTACCGCGAACGAAATTACAAATCTCGTACGTGGCGCCAAGTCATCCAAGGCGTTGGGCCTCGACGGAATCTCTACCGTGATGCTGAAGAATCTGGATCAACCTGGCATCGAGTACCTTACGATTGTCCTCAATCTGTATCTGAACACTCTTATAGTACCCGATGTCTGGAAGATGGGCAGAGTGATCCCTGATCCCGTTTGAAGGCCACCGTAGCGCAGAGGTTAGCATGTCCGCCTATGACGCTGAACGCCAGGGTTCGAATCCTGGCGACAGCATCAGAAAAAATTTCATGCGGTGGTTTCCCCCTCATAATGCTGGCAACATTTGTAAGGTACTATTCCATGTAAAGCTTCTCTCCAAAAAAATGTCGCACTGCGGCACGCCATTCGGACTCGGCTATAAAAAGGGTGCCCCTTATCATAGAGCTTAAACTTGAATAGGACTGCACTCATTGGTATGTGAGAAGTTTGCCCCTGTTCCTTAGTGGAATGTTCATGGGCCAAATTTGCGTTTGATCCAGATACTGAAGCCTAGAAAAGATCCCAGTAAGGAGAAGTCGTACAGACCGATCTCCCTATTTTCTCCAGTAACCAATATGCTTGAAAGACTACTCCTCCCGAGCTTCGTTGGGGAATTTCTATTCGCCGAGCATCAGCATGGATTTCAAAGACTGCGTAACACAACAACTGCTTTGCATGTCATTACCGTACACATTTGTCATGGCTTCAATCAACCCAGGCCATGTGATAGGATGGTCCTTGGGGCACTCGAGCTATCGAAGGCATTCGACGCGTTCAGCCAAGCCTGAAACGCTGGGTCCCAAATTATCTGTGTGGTCGCCAGTCATTTGTGAAACTTAGGGATAAGAAATCGAAACACCGTAGAGTGAAACAGGGAGTTCCCCAAGGCGGGGTGATATCTCCGGCACTGTTTAACCTCTACTTCAAACGTGTTTGCCGTGAACAATGTGGCTGAAGGTTTGGTGGCAAGTTCGTTGAGTTAGATATTTAGCCCATTGCAGATATCATCAATGGAAGATACACCGCCCCCAGATGGCATATAGGTCGTCTCATATGCGGACGATTGTACAATCGTGGCATCAGCCCCCCACCCATTGATGACATCTGCAATAGGTTATACATCTACCTCAACGAACTTGCCACCAATTCTTTAGCCACATTCTTCACGACAAACACGTTTGAGGTCAATAACGTGCAGAATGTGAAAGACGATTGAGATATGATTCCGGCCATCAACTATCCCAAAATGCTTGGCGTCACAATTGACAGCTCTTACACATTCTTTCCACATGGCACAGCAATTTGCGATAAAGTCAAAAGTAGAAACAATGTCCTCAACCCACTTGCCGGTAGCACTTGTGGTGCAAACAAAGAAACCTTGTTGATCACGTACAAGGCCGGTCTTTGGTAAGTTATGCAGCTCCAGTGTGGTCGCGTCAGCTTTGTGACACGCAGTGGAATAATATGCGGATCTGTCAGAATGGCGCCCTTCGAACTGCGATGGGCTGTCTCCTCAGTACTCATGTGGACTACCTGCATCAGAGAGACAAAAACTAGAGCAAAGACATAACTACATGTTGTCTAAGCAATACCTTTTGGTCTGATATCGAAAGCACCATTCAAATCATCATCTTGTGGATAGGTATCCACTGCCCAGAAGCCTTAAGGTAGATGTAAGTGATCTGGAGCGTGAGGTTCAGCGCTACAAGAGAGAACCTCTAGATCAAGCGGCATATCAAGCAGGCCTAGACAACATGCATGCAGACACGGTAGCAGATGCGGTAAATGGCTACCGGGTGAATGTAGTCCTTGGAGAACGACCGCCTCCCAATGCACCTGAAGAAATTGACCTCCCCCGGCAAACCAGAGTATATCTGGCTCAATTACGTTCCGGTAGATGCTGCCACCTCAACTCCTTAAGAGCAAGGATTGATGCCGACGTGCAAGATGTATATCCCGATTGTAACCGGGGACCGCACGATACACGTCACCTGTTTAACTGCCCAGCCCGTGCCCCCCAGGTACCCCATCCGAAATTTGCATACCAAATTTTTCTTTTAAGGTTACTATAAGGGAGCACACAAAGTCGCACGACCCATCTCCGAGATCTGGCGTTTCTGAAAATTTGAGTAAGGGGGAGGGTCCGCCCACCCTTCAGATATCAAAAAATTTAGTGCCCTATTTTCACCACGGGATCATTATGCACCATCTGTGCACATTTATTGACCAATCTACGCAAAATTTAGCATAACGCTTTCCTCTACGACTATCACAATATCTAAGGAGTTTGATAGAAATATATTCAGATTTAGCTATAGCCTCCGTTCGTCCGATTTTAACTTTCATTGCAATTATGTGGTCATTTGTTAACCGATTCACTCTAAATATGGCAAGAAGGATTTTATATGCATTTACTCATCCTCCTAAAATAAAGCATTTTAGTCCGCAAAAAAGCAGACGAAATTTTCTTGCAATTAAAAAAACAAAACAAATCTCATTTTCTTTAGCTTTGGTCTATGAAACCGACAATCCAGATATGATGAAAATCTTCCAATTGGCCATAAACAAAGCGAATGAGAACAACGAAGAGTTACGCTTGCATGCTGTCCCAGTCGAAATTGACGCAGGCGATGCCTTTGGCACATCCAAAAAACTTTGCAAAATTTTACGGGTAAGTGAGCAATGATTTAAAGTTTCGAAGACGAGGAAAAAGAAAGACAACACACAGCCAAATGTAACATTTCCGCCGGAAGTTATTGTGTAAGCCATGGCTTATGGGGTGGCGGAAACCGGAAACTATAACGAAATGAATAAAAAGATATTTGACCATGTCAAAAGTTTTTTTCCGCGTCGTTTTTGGCCAAATGTTGGGCTTTGTTCTTTGCCGTTGTTGCCGGTTGATGTATTTGTTTTTGCTTTTTGTCTTTAGCAAAATCTTGTGGCGGTTTTTGGTCCCACCACGAGTATGGCAGCAAAACACGCAATGGGCATTTGTGATGCCAAAGAGTTGCCATTCATCGATACACGCTGGGATTTTGGAACACAATTGTCGACCATTAATTTGCATCCTCATCCGCCCCAACTGGCAAAGGCCTTAAAGGATTTAGTGACCACACTCGGTTGGCAATCCTTTACCATTATCTATGAATCAGGTGAGAGTGTAAACGTTTTTGTCGGCAGCTCAAAGAGAAACTAATTACAAAAAATGTTTCCCCCTTCCTTCCCCCCAATTTTTTAGCGGAATATCTGATGTTTGTACAAGAGCTGCTGCAATTGTATGGCACCGCTGGGCCCACCATAGTTGTTCGCCGCTATGAATTGGATCTCGGTGGCGATTACCGTAATGTATTGCGACGCATCAAAAACTCGGGTGAAAGCTCGTTTGTGGTTGTTGGCTCTTTGGCCGCAATGCCAGAGTTTTTCAAACAGGTGAATGAATAGAAGCGCCACAAAGACTTTTTGATGTGTGTGCTTACTGGACTATTCCACATAGCACTTGATAGCGATTGCATTTGAACTTTTTTTTGTGGTATTTAATTTTGTTTCGATTTTTTTGGTTTTTGCTTTAAGGCCCAGCAAGTTGGTTTAATGACGGGAGCTTATCGTTATGTTATTGGAAATTTAGATTTTCAAACCATCGACTTGGAACCCTATCAGCATGGTGATACAAACATCACTGGCTTACGCCTGGTTTCACGTGACTCCGAGAATGTACTGGCAGTAGCCAAGGAGCTCTATGAGTCGGAAGATCCCTACCAAAATGGTAAGTCAAAACCCAGTTTTCACTGCCGGATTAAAACCGGATTTAAGGCTCTCGTCAGCTGATTTTATGAAGGAAGCCATTATGAATGAAAACAGGCTAAATCGATTCATATTTAGAAAAAACTCTCAAATTAGCCTATCTCCCCATTAAATTTATACCCGATTTAGCAAAATTTTAGTCTAGTGGACCTTTTTTGCTCAGTATTCAATTCCAGGAATCTAAAACATGAATCGGCTATAAGTATTTTTTCCCTTCCATACCAATCGCCCCACTCTAAGATACATATATCATAATTATTCACATATATCCCATAAAATTAAAAATTGTAAATTTTCATACATTTTCACTTTTATCCTTCTGTTTCTTTACATGTTGCTTCTGATCACATTTCTGCTCGTAGTTTCATGTCCTTTGACTGTCAACATGGCATTGGTTTACGATGGTGTCCAGCTTTTGGCCGAAACATTTAATCATGTTCAATTTCGTCCTGAGGCTTTAAATTGTAATGACGACAGCTCATGGGATAAAGGATATACATTAGTCAATTACATGAAATCGGTAAGGACATACAATGTAAGAAGTTATGAAAGCAAAATGAAGACATGGAAACGCTATAATACAAATGCAACTGGTATACATAAAAGTACATAATTTTGGTCCTAAAAGTAGTTTTTATACCCTACACCACAGCTTTGTATGTAAGATTTTTACATTGTTCCTATATACATACATACATTAGTGTCCCAAAAAAAAAAGTATTTCCATCCCTGCTTTCCTCTGCACTCCAATAAGCACATTTCGAAATATTATGGCTATTTGTTAACAGACGCACAGTGGAAAAGAATAAAAAATAGTAAAAAATCGCCGCTTTAACAATGCCTAGAGATAAGCATTTGAATAGGACTTTCAAGATCGTAGGCAAGCGGGGCGTCTCTTGGCAGGCCCTAGACTTCGTCACTTTGGCATTCCTTCAAATCTTCATTTGTGGACTGATTTCCAAAATTTTGCTGAAATGTGCTCAAACATCTCTATGGGAAAGTTCGGTTGAGCTCTAAAATATCTATTCTATTTTCGGAAATATTCAAAGACATTTGTAGGTCGATTTTCATGTTAATGCATGATTTGGAGACAGGAATTTTTGATTGCTATCCTGCAAAAATTATTGGAAGTCGAACCTTGAATGAAAATTTGAACCATTTCACTGTTTATTGTGCTATATCGCCCACTCCCTTTCACGGACTGCGTCGTTCCGAAAGGCTTCGAATTAACCAAGTTCATAAATATAAGGGAGAAAGAGGCACAGGGCACGCCACAGGAGGGGGGGGGGGGGGGGGTGGCATTTTATTGCCACTCCTATGGGTAACCACCATAGATGACCTATTACGGATACTGACTGATGTTATATTACTTCTAAGGGGTAAGGATCCGAACGAGCTATGCAGAAGGGCCGAAAGGGTCTTGCATATGGCATACTACTGGGCTAGACCCAGAGGTCTCAATGTTAACCCAGAGAAGACTGAATATGCCTGTTCGTAAGGAAGACGAAGGTGGTTCAATTTAACGCACTGCGTTTCCTCAATAAGACGATTTCGATATCTGACAAGATCAAATACTTAGGTGTGATCTTGGACAGGAAACTGAATTGGAAGTGTCACATTCAGGAGCGTACTGAGAAGGCTCACAGATGTTAGGCACTATGTAGTCGGGCTGTAGGCTCGAAATAGGGCCTGAATCCGAGGGGATAGTCCACTGGCTCTACTGGAGCGTGATTAGACCAATACTTAATTACGCCTTAGTAGTTTGGTGGACTGCTATGGAGAAAAAGTGCAACATAAGGACCATACAACAGGTTCATAGAACATGTTGTCTTAACATAGGTGGAACGATGAGGACCACGTCCAGTAGGGGCACTGAAGACTTTTCTAGATATCCGACCCATTGACATACAGATTAAGTGTGAGGCAGCCACTGCGGCTATGAGGCGATGGAAGAATGGATTGAGGAAGCTCATACTATCGCAGTATAATCGAGGCGACGATAGGAAACCTGGAAGGAAGGGAAGAGGTTTCCGATAGGATACCTGAGATGAACCTTGAAGTCGAGTGCGGGGCACTGCTACCATCGGCACAGTCTTGTATTGACGGAACCCTAGTATTGCCATCCGGAAGATTATGTTACACGGATGGATCAAAGCTAGGGGACAGAGTGCGCCTGGGGGTTTACATTGAGAATCCGGGGACTGAGATTTGTTTTAGACTGCCTGACCCCGGGGACTGAGATCTGTTTTAGACTGCCTGACCATAATACGGTCCTGCAGGCGGAGATCCGGGCAATCATGGAATGCGTGAAGTGGTGTGGTGCTAGCGCTAGGACGTCGAGTGTGAACATATTTACCGACAGTAAAATTGCCATAAGGGCAATAACAACCAGGAAGGTAAGATCATGAACAGTCTTGGAGTGTAAGAAGGAGATTAACGCCTTTTCTGAGGATGGGAAAATCCGCATCGTTTGGGTGGCGGGCCATAACGGAGTAAATGGCAGTGGGGACTCGAAATGCGTTGCCCCGATAGGCTTCGGGTTAATCAAGTTTTTTGACGGCAGTCCTCCGGCCTTCACTGCCAAATGTCTGCTCTTTTATTCCCTCTTTTTCCGCTATGGCCCGACACTTAAAGAATGCGGGTCGTGCCATCCTCTGAGAAGACATTTTTCGCCTTTTTGCACTCCAAGACTGTTCGTGACCTTATCTTCCAGGTTGTTATAGCCATGGGCAGATGGGCAGTTTTCTTTCCGTAAAGATGTTCACACTCTACATCCTGTACACTGTGCCGCTGCCAGCATAGAAGGAGAAGTATACTTATCTTGTCATTCCGTTTGTAACAGCTCGAAATATTGATCTGAGACCCTACAAAGTACACAGAAAAAAAATTTCCAAAAATTTAAGAATTTTCATTATTTCTAGAATTTCAGATATGAAAATGAGCCAAAGAACGAAAACTTTAAAATAAAGATGCAATCGTTTGTCTAAGGCTATTTTGACCTTAAATTTTTGATTTTTGTCTTTAATAAGAAGTCGCGAAGTGAAGGATTTCTTTGCCTAACATTTAAAATAAGAAATCCTTAATATCAAGGAAAATATCTTTCACCAAGGGAAATGTTTCCTAAAAAGTTGGAAAATTTATCATCTTTCAATTAAGTGTTCTTATCATTGTATCGAATCTTTAAAATTTGGAAAAATTCTTAAACGTCTTGACATTCTGAGTCAATCTAGCTATGTCCGTCCGTCTATCGAAATCACGATAGCGTTCGAACGAATAAAAATATCGACTTGAAATTTTGCCCTGATCCTTTTTAGGGATTGCAAATGGGCCATATCGGTTCAGAGTTGAATATAGCCCCCATCAAAATCTAAAAGCATCTAGAGGACTCAATTTTTATCCGATTTTGCTAAATTTTGTAAGAATCATCTGTGCAAAGTATGACCTGTATCGGTCGATATACCGATAAACCCTAATATAAACTGATTCGAAGATTTGACTTCTTGAGCCCCTTGAAGTCTCAATTTGACTGAAATTTGGTTCTGACTTCCAAAATCCGCGTCAAGGTTCAAAACAATCTTTATGCTGATATAGGCCCCATACAAACCATTTGACATCTTGGGCGTATAGAAGACTTCATTTTCACCTGATTTTGCCGAAATTTGGCACAACGACTTTAGCTATAACTTCCACTATCAGTACCACTGACATAGGCCGCACTAAAAACCGATATCCCGTTATGACTTTTTGAGACAATAGAAGCCGCAATCAATTCCCCTCCTAATGCTGGCAACATTTGTGAGGTACTATGCCATGTAAAACTTCTCTCCAAAGAGGTGTCGCACTGCGGCACGCCGTTCGGACTCGACTATAAAAAGGAGGCCCCTTATCATTGAGCTTAAACTTAAATCGGACTGCACTCATTTATATCGGAGAAGATTGCCCCTGTTCCTTAGTGGAATGTTCATGGGCAAAATTTGCATTTTTTACATTTTTAGCGGTATCCATGGTGTTGAGTACCTAAGTTTTGGCTCGGTCGAATAAAGCACGTTTCAACTTGTTGGAGAACTTAAAGGTTCTCTCTAGAACCACAGTTGTGTACTTTTGGCAGATTAATTGCGGCTCACGACCACTGGTTATCGAAAAACTCTGGTTTTTAATATCAAAAAACTTATTTTTTTTTTGATTCTTCACAGCTAAGTATTGAAGGTTTAAGTGGTGAAATCAAATTCGACCGTGAGGGTGTGCGTAGTTCCTTTGCTCTAGAGGTGGTAGAGCTAACTGTATCGGGTATGCAAAAAATCGGAACATGGAAACCCGAAGATGGTGTGGTCATTGATCGACCACCAACTATAGCCAGTGGGGATTTAGATATGCGATCATTGGTTAATAAAAGCTTTGTGGTAATAACTGCCATTGTAAGTGAATCCAAATGAGAGGGGTTATAAAAAACGCAATATGAATTTTTTATTTCTCTTTTGCAGAGTGAACCTTACGGCATGCTGAAAGATGTCCCTACCAAACTGGAAGGCAATGATCAATTCGAAGGTTTTGGCATAGAACTCATCGAAGAGTTGGGCAAAAAGCTGGGATTTTCCTATACATTTCGTCTGCAAGAAGATAACAAATACGGAAGTCTTGACAAGGCTACGGGAAAATGGAACGGCATGATTTTAGAAATAATCGAAGGGGTAAGTAGAGTATTCGACTAATAGGCTTAATAGTCATATTTCGATGATAGATTGGCAAAAGAAAAATGCCAGATATTAAATGTTATGGCCAATAAAAGATTTGCACACAATCTTCCTTTTTATTTAAAGGTCTAAAGTAAAAAATTTCCTTCGAATGAGACTTTCTTGTATTTTCAAAATAAAATTCCATTTAGTTCACTTGGGTCCTATTTTGCCAACAAATCTTTAATGCTGTTCAAAAGTGACAGTAAATTTGAATTCGCTTCATCCACATTTCATGTTAAAGTTAATGCTGTGACATCCAAACAAGATGTGAAGGAAGATATTTTGCACAGCATGACTTTAACTTATCTTCACTATCGTATCTGCTTAAACTGATATGGTGCACAAGAGGAGCAGGAGGACGAGGAGTATAAAACCATAAACTCAATGCTTTGGCCATTTGTTTCGCCACAGTCTCATTTATGCGCATTTTTGAATAGAATACACAGTTATGGCTTTCCAACGTCAGCACGTTGTAGATGGGTATGCGCTTCCTTTCTGTATACCACATCCTGCAAGATATGCGATGGAGGAGATCTCTTATTTGTTATGAAGATTTATTATCTGCATTTGGCCATTGTCTGTGGCTGTTTTGTAAAGATGTATTTTTATGCAAAATTAGAACTTTATGTTCAAATAAACCATTTAGATAATTTTGCAATCAAGGGAGAGGGGAATGGTGGCATAATGTGATTTGCATTATTTATTTGCAAGTAAATGTGCAGCATCAAACTGATAGCAATCTTGGGGTATAATATTGAATAGAATGATGTGAAATAAAATAAAAAAAAAACTAAAAAAATTAAATTAAAATAAAATAATAAAAATAAAATAAAATACAATAAAATAAAATGAAGTAAAATAAAATAAAATAAAATAAAATAAAATAAAATAAAATAAAATAAAATAAAATAAAATAAAATAAAATAAAATAAAATAAAATAAAATAAAATAAAATAAAATAAAATAAAATAAAATAAAATAAAATAAAATAAAATAAAATAAAATAAAATAAAATAAAATAAAATAAAATAAAATGAAAGAAAAAAGTAAAATAAAATAAAATAAGATAAAATAAAGTAAAGTAAAATGAAGTAAAATAAAATAAATTAAACCCAAAGAAAGAAAATGAGCCAAATAAGTATATTCTGGTATACATATTGGGTGATGAGTTTTATACAACCTCGTTTGCCTGTATCGGTGTTTGATGAGTTTTTATTTAAGATTCAGAAACAACACACGCCCAAAATAATTTTGAAATTTTAATTTATTTAAAAATTTTGGCAATTTTTCGAACTCACTGTAAGCAGATATATAATTGACCCAAGATTTAGAATTACATATACAAGAAATTAAATAGGATCATCCAACTCACAAGGAATTTAAATATCCACTTTGTTATTGGAGATGATGCTGTGCTTTCTAGATCAAGGCCCTTGGTGACCGAAGTTTTTACAAAAATCCTCAAATACCCCTTTTGACCAAAGATGATTTCAAAATCAGCATTTTTTTAGTAAATTTGCTGTGGAGGCTACAAATATTGTTAGGTGCAAAACACTTTTTGCAAGGGTTTAGGTTAGGATAGAATGTAAAAAAGGTGCGGATGTTAATCCGCCCCATACCACTATGGACATATACCAAAGCCAGTAATCGGCTTGTTGTGTAAAAAAAAGTAAGCTCGAGGAAGAAAATCTAAGTTAGGAATTGCGTGCTACTTAAAAAATCCTTAATTGTTTTCCATGCTATGCACCTAAGTTGGTTCATGTCTGGTATTGTGTCCCTACCTAAGTGACGGTATATGTTAGACGCGAAAACCACGCAATGACAAAGCAAATGCTCTAACGTCTCATCATCTTCCCCATATGCCCTACACATGCTATCACTTGCCGCACCGATTTTACATAAGTGAGCTCATAGTCCTATGTGTACCGCTATGATACCAAAAGCTCTACTGACCTCCTTCTTACTTCCTTACTGACCTCCTTCTTACTTCCTTCCTTCCTCGCCTTCTTACGATCTGGATCTCCCCATAGGATTTTAGCCGTCCAAGCAACCGTTTAGCTTCTTCAGAAGGTGTTGATCTCCTTCTTACACTGCAAGACTGTTTGTGGCCTTACCGTCCTGGTTGTTGTTGTCTTTATGGCAATTTTACTGTCCTTAAAGATGTTCACACTCGACGTCCTCGCATAAGGACCATACCACCTCTCGCATTCCGTGATCGCCCGGATTATGGTCAGGCAGTCTGTATTATGGTCAGGCAGTCTAAAACAGATGTCAGCCCTTGGGTTTTCAATGTAAACCCCCAGGCCCACTCTGTCCTCTAGCTTTGATCCATCCGTGTAACATGATCTTCCAGATGGCAATACTAGGGTTTCGTCAAACTAAGACTATGCCGCTGGCAGCAGTGCGTCGCACTCGACTTCAATGTTCATCTAAGGTATCCGATCGGAAACCTCTCCACTTCCTTCCAGGTTTCCGATAGGAAACCTCTCCACTTCCTTCCAGGTTTCCTATCGTCGCCTCATCTGTCAGCCTTTTAAGTACGCTCCTGAATGTGAGACTTCCAATTCAGTTTCCTGTCCAAGATCACAGCTAAGTATTTGACCTTGTCAGATATCGAAATCATCTTATTGAGTAAACGTGGTGCGTCAAATTGGCCCAACTTCGTCTTCCTCGTGAACAGGCATATTTCAGTCTTCTCTGGGTTAACATTGAGACCTCTGGGTCTAGCCCAGTCATATGCCATATGCAAGACCCTTTTTGCCCTTCGGATTCTTTCCTCTTAGAAGTATTATAACATCGTCTGCGCAGCAGACGGGTTCAAATCCCTCCTAAGTCAGCATATGGTCACCCATAGGAGTGGCGACAAAATGTCCCCTGTGGCGTGCCCTGTGCCACTTTCTCATTATATTTATACCATTGGACACACAATTTATCCACCTGTTCCTTAGTATATGGTTTATCCAGTCTCTAAGGACCGGGTCCATCCGGTACTGGTCTAAGGATTGGATCAGAGTGTCACTCCGCACATTGTTCAAAGCCCCCTCGATGTCAATGCAAAAATTAGGGTAAGGGGGAGGGTCATATATCAAACAAGTAAAAGCTTGTTAAGTTCGGCCGGGCCGAATCTTATATACCCTCCACCATGGATCGCATTTGTCGATTTCTTTTCCATCTCTTCTTTGGCAAAACAGGATATAACAAAAGATTTGCTCTGCTATTAGAGCGATATCAAGATATGGTGCGCTTTGGAATACAATTAAATTATATGTTGGAGACCTGTGTAAAATGTCAGATAATTCGAATAAGAATTGCACCCTTTGGGGCTCAAGAAGTAAAATAGAGAGATCGATTTATATGGGAGCTGTATCGGGCTATAAACCGATTCAGACCATAATTAACACGTATGTTGATGGTCATAAGAGGATCCGTTATACAATATTTCAGGCAAATCGGATAATAATTTCTTCTTCCATAATAATTGCCTCTAGAGGCTCAAGAAGTCAAGATCCCAGATCGGTTTATATGGCAGCTATATCAGGTTATGCACCGCATTGAATCATACTTAGTACAGTTGTTAGAAGTGATACTAAAACACTATGTGCATAATTTCAATCAAATCGGATGGGAATTGCGCCCTCTAAAGAAAGAAGTCAAGACCCAAGATCGGCTTATATGGCAGCTATATCAAAACATGAACCGATATGTCCGATTTACAATACCAACTGACCTACACTAATAAGAAGTATTTGTGCAAAATTTCAAGCGGCTAGCTTTACTCCTTCTGAAGTGAGCGTGCTTTCGACAGACAGACGGACGGACGGACAGACGGACGGACATGGCTAGATCGACATAAAATGTTGCGACGATCAAGAATATATATACTTTATGGGGTCTCAGAGGAATATTTCGAGTAGTTACATACAGAATGACAAAATTAGTATACCCCCCATCCTATGGTGGAGGGTATAAAAATGTAGTACCCTATTTTCACCACGGGATCTTTTGCACCATTCGTGAAAATTTCAAGAAAATCGGTTCAGCCGTTTTTGAGTCTACAAGGAACACACAAACAAACACAAATTGATTTTTATATATAAGAAAGAAGATAGCACTACTGTGGTACAGCGTTTTATAACTTAGTGCATTTGTTTATAACATCCAGATGGATGAGAGCTATACCCAATGATAAGTATATCAAAATTCACTCGAAATTTGACAGGAAAGTTTTTTCTGTGTTTCTCGAGTTCATAGAAATGGGTTCAAATTTATATAAAGCTTCCAATTTCCTCTTTTAATGTAGGTGTAAGATAGTCTGCACCGCCCGACTTTTGCCTTTCCCTTTTTGTTTAGTTTCAAAGCAATTTTACAACATTGTAAGGAGAACGATGCTCTTTCTAGTCTGGAGCAACATCGTTCATTCTTCTTAGTCCTTTCACATTATGTTACTCATTTTCTCATTCAATATGATATTCATTTTATTCACGTTATCATTTCCGTTTTCTTTCAGCGTGCCGATCTCGGTATAACTGACTTAACAATGACTTCGGATCGTGAGAGTGGTGTAGACTTTACAATACCCTTTATGAATCTAGGTAAGTTTCATGTGAATTTGTAGGCTGGTGTATGAGCCACAGCCAATGTTTGGGGCTAAATCCTTGAATGCAAGTGCATCCAATTACATTGCCATCACTCGTTGTCACACGGAAGCAAGAAAACAAAACAGATCAACAATAACAAGCAGTGGAAATGAATGATGAGAGAATGTATAAAAGCTGCCAAGTGTGAAAATGGTAATGTAAGCATTCGTGGTGGACTCATTAAAGCCTTTGGTACAAGAAGTATCCTTGATGAAACTGTTACTGCCATGCCATTCATCATGAACACCATCAACAGTCCTTAAGTGTACGTTCCATTGCCTGATGTAGTCATGTTTATGTGTGAATATCTCCGACAAAAGGACTGATTTGTATTCACTTTCAACTCTCACAAATGCTAAAGCACTAGGGTTGTCAGCTTTGATGCAAAAGGGAAAAATTGTGAGGCAAATTTGGCTTTTCAAAGTTGAAATTTTTTTCAAAATTTTCTAAGAAAGTTTATATAGTTCGAACTAAATTAAAAAAAATTTCTTTGAGACTATTTCAAAATAATATCAACATTTAAAGATTTTTGATAGTTTTTTGTTAGAAAAAAGGTTTTAAATAACACTTTATTGTGAAACAAAAAATTAAAAATGTCTGGATATTAAAAAAAAACAAAAATATTAGATATCCCTATCCAATTAGGTGGACTATTTCTGTTCATTCATATATTCATGTTTGTATCCATTTTTCTAAAACAATTTGTGATGCAGCTCCAATTAATGGTAAATAAATGAGATACACTGAAAAACAACAAATGATAAAGAAAGTAAAAATCGTGTATTAAAAAATGATGTGGAATCTGGATAGCCTTTATTATAGAGGTTTTTCACGCTTTTCAAATCCTTACAATAGACCAAAATGTCAATCTTGTTGATGGTTGTATAGAAACCGTTTCTCCGCCAGATCGAGCACTGCAAAAAAAGGTTATTTCGACTAGTTCCATCCAATGCTGCGGAGTCGAGCAAATTTGGCTCAAAATTTCGTACAATGCCTGCTCCCATGACCTTCAACATGCGTATCAAATATAGTCTTAATCGCTCTATGGCCTGATACAGCTCCCATATAAACCGATCTCCATATTATACTTCTTGAGCTTCTAAAACGCACAATTCTTATTCGAATTGGCTGAAATTTCACACGATGACATTTACTTTGGTCTTCAACATTCAATTCAATTATGGGTGGATTAACTTGATATAGCTTCAATAGCGTAGCAATTCTTTTCTTTTATCCTTTGTTTGCATAAAAAGAGATACCGGAAAGGAAACAACAAATGCCATCCATGGTAGAGGGTATACAGGACACTGATACTACCTGTGTTGTTATAGCATGGGTACTTGTGAAAGCAGACAAGGCAGTGCTTGGAGTATTTGAGAGAAAGATTCTTCGTAAAAAATATGGACCAGTTTGCGTTATTGGAGAATATAGGCGTCGTATTAACCACAGGCTATATGAACTGTATGACTTCCAACAGATGCACAAAATAATGTGTAGTGCAGAAGAAGTGTATTTTGTCACAGAAAGAATGTCTCTCATAACACAAAAATACATGCATTGGGAAAAGTACAGCTAATAGACAGGGTTGTCGAGCGTTGTTAATATGGTAATTGTATCATAGATGCGTTTTCGCTATTAATACGATTTAAATACAACATACCAACGCACGACCCTTGAAGCCATCACACCTAATATGGTTGACAAGTCTTCTAACCAAAGACGAAACGCGACCCATAGTGATTGGTGTATGTTGCTATTTTTGGCTTTCCTTTTCCATTTGCATTTCCGATCATCGAGCTCGTCTCGAAAGAGAAACAATCAAGAATTGTAAAATTTAATGATCTTCGCCCTAACACGGAAAAAACTTGAAAAATGCAAAACACCTTGTGCTAAATTTCAGCCAAATCGGATAAGAATTAGGCCCTCTAGAAGCCCAAGAAGTCAAGATACGAAATCGTTGTATAAGGCCGCTATATCAAAACATGGACCGATATGGCCCATATACAATCCCAATATCTACACTAATACTAAGCATTTGTGGAAAATTTCAAGTGCACAGCTTCAAGCGCTCGAAAGTTAGCGTGCTTTCGACAGACAGACTCATCGGAGTACATGGCTAAATCGACTTAGAATTGCAAGACGATCAAGAATATATAAACTTTGTTGAGTCTCAGATCAAAAGTTCGATGAGTTACAAACGGAACGACGAAGTTAGTATAGCCCCATCTCATAGTAGTCCTCGTATATAGGAGAGTGTAAACATGTTCAGCGGTGGCTATACCCTCCCAGTACTGGCGACCTTTGTGAGGTATCCAAAGAGGTGTAGCACTGCGGCGTACCGTTCGGACTCTGCTATGAAAAGAAGGTCCCTTACCATGAGTTTAAACCGAAATCGGACAGCACTCGTGTATATTTGAGAAATTTGCCATCATCTTCCCCGCACATGCTATCACTTGCCGCACCGATTTTACATAAGTGAGCTCGTAGTGCTATATGTCCCGTTATGATACCAATAGCTATACTGACCTTCTTCTTGCTTCCTTTCAGTAATAGCATCGTCTTCTCACGATCTGGATCCCCCCCATAGGTTTTTTGCCGTCCTACCGACCGTTTCGCTGTTCCACAATGTTGCATGGGCATTCGCCGTCCACTCCCTTAACACGGACTGCGTCGACTCGAAAGGCTTCGGGTTAACCAAGTTTGGTCTGATAACCTTCTCGATATAATCACTTCTAGTTTATCAGTGATGATTTATTCAGATCATCAGATGCTGCTGTGATGCACAAACTGGTCACTATTTTGTTCTAGCTTAGAATTCAACAATAGGTGAACTTTTAAACCGCAGTCCAACAAAGCACAACACCATATAGCATTACAGGTCTGGCAACTGCAATATGAAGTCCGTGCATGACATACGGCTTAAAATCCCATCGTTTGTCACTGGCTCTCTTGCAGGTGAATATGCCAAGAGTTGCCTTTCTTTATCCCTCGAAAATGTGGGATTTGTAGTTCAATTTCCTATTTAGAAAAACACCTAGCTATTTTGAGTTTTCTGTAATGGGACCTTTCACTCATTCCAGGGAAGCAGCTGTCCTTTTTAGATGGCTAGACCACGTATAGTAGCTTCGTCTTTCAAGGACAATAGTTGGACTTTTGAAGCGCCGTCCAGCAGACCACAACACCATATAGCATTATAGGTCTGACAACTACAGTATATACCCAACACATGACGCGCAGTCTAAACCCCCAACTATTGCTAATGGCTCTCTTGCAGGTGTATAGGGCAAGAGTGGCCTTCCTTTCCAAAATGTTGGTTCTGTTTCCTGTCCAGCAAAACATCCAGGTATTTTGCGCATTCTGTAAATGGAACATTCTCTCCACTGGTTCCACTGTAGGCAATTTATATCTCCTGCTGAAAGAACTACTTCTGTCTTGCACGTATGTATACCTAGACCACTTTCGGTAGCCCACTTTGCTGTTGTACGTAGAGCTTCCTGAAGTATATCTCTTAGAGTGCTGGGAAACTTTTCCCTAACCGCATTTGCCACGTCATCAGCGTACGCTACCACTTTTACGCCTTTCCTTCAAGAGATAATAATATATTGTTCATGGCTATCTTCCAAAGTAGAGGAGACAGCAGACCTCCTTGAGGTGTTCCACTGCTGACCTAACTTTTTAGATCCTCAGATGCCAAGCCTGCCGTAATGCATTTTTTATTAATAAACTTTCTTACGGTAGAATTGATGCCTAGAAACTCCAACTCCTGCTGCTTCATTGAATTTGCTGCTGCCGCGACAGGTGACCTCCAGGGACCTTTGCCCTAAGATATGTTTCTATCAACCTCTCAAGAGTTTTTAACTTAAAGGGTGACAGACTAATAGAACGAAAATTTCTCGCCTTCGTGTGTTAAGGTTTTCCTGCTTTCGGAATGAAAATGACTTTCATGTCCCTCCATCCCACAGGTATATATGACATGCTCATAAAGCAGAGTATATCTCCCTATGCCAAGGAACCAGTCTATCAGACACAACTTGTAATTCAGCCGGTGATACATCATCAGGGCCTGTCGACTTAAAGGAGTCGAAACTTCTAATCGCATAAAGGATTTTCGGCTCAGACACAATTTCCCTAATAACCTCCGAAGAATGCATACCAGTGACAACCTCTTCTGGCGCCACGTTGTCCGTTTGAGAATTTCCCGGGAAATGTGTATCAACGAGTGGTTCTATTGTTTCCTCACTGGACATTCTCCTTACATTCTCGGACTTCTAAATATACGCTACTGTAATAGGTCTTGAGGATAGGATTTTGCTTAGCCTAGAGGCCTCAGATGTATCTTCCACAGAGCTGCAGAATTCTACCCAGGATTTTTTCTGGGCCTTTCTCTGCTGGCCCCTATATTTTCTTAGCTCAACCTTATATTTGTTCCAATCGTGTGGTGCTCTTGTGGCTTTCGCCCTGTTGAAGCATTTTCTGCAGTCCTTCCTTAGACCAACCAGCTCTGGGGTCCACCATGGCGGTCGCTGTTTGCCCCTTGGCTTGGCACTAGGACATGTTGACACAAGCGAGTCACTCAGGGCCTTCGTGATCCGCACACTTCTTCTCTGGTCTAGAAGATATAGACGAGCAGAATTTGTTCCGAAATTTATCCCAATCCGTCTTTCTTCTGTTTAGGGGAGGGACCACATTTGCAGTATTTTCTCCAAGGCTGAAACTAATATAACGATGATCAGAGAGGCTGTGGTCATCCAACACTTCACAGTCGCATATTCATGCGCTTATATCTTCCGATAAAAAGGTAATATCTAGTACCTCTGGCTGTTCCTGGTAATAAAGGTCGGCTTATCCCCTTTATTACAAATCGCCAGATTGCTACTGATAATATATTCGATAAGCAGCTTCCTCCTTTCGTTGACATCCGAACTTCCCCATATCTGGTAATGTGCATTAGCATCACTTCCTACATAGAGGCCCTTCTTCCTTACAGAAGCGGCTTCAACCAGCAACTTAAGATTTGAAGGAGGCATTTCTGAATCGTATGTCATATATAGGGAAGCCAGCCAATAATGAGACTTATTTATTTCAAGGTTGGCTACAACTGAATCTTCAGTGCTTAGCGACGGAAGAAGAAAAACATTAAGAGTATTCTTTGCGAGAATACAGGCTCTCTGTCTCCCATTTCCCGTACCCTAGAGTTGTTTAAATACCAGAATTCTTAGTCCACGAGCCATTCCTCCACTCATCCATAGATCCTGGATAAGAACCACGTCAAATCCCCTTGCCATCAGGAGCACCTTAAGTGCCGCCGAAGCAGCCTTACAATGGTGGAGACTTATCTGTAGAAACCGGATTCAGAACTTCCACCACCGGTCTATTAGCCTCGTCTGCTAATACCGCCATTAATTCATCCTCGTAAGATTCGTTAGATCTTGACAGTGGCAGGTGAGAAAGTATTGGAACCACTCTTCTCTCTTTAAGAAAATCTGTGGGATTTATTGTTTGTCCTTTCATTACCTCTTTAAGTTACTGCAAATAGCTTCATAAATGCTATCTTTGGAGGAGGGTATGTACGATTCGGCTGAGTCGAACTTAACATGCCCGTACCTGTTTCACAAATTTTTTGGCATTAGTTTCTCTCAGTGCATAGCTCATTAATGAGTGAAAATCCTTTCGAATAAAGAATGCAAGAATAAAATCGTTTCATATCTCTTCTAACGCATGTCACAATGAATAGCTCATGCACACAATGTATTTTCTCTAATGATAATGATGAGGACGATGACGATGACGATGATGATGATAATGATTCTTGTGGTTAGGGTGGCTGAATGAACACTACTACCACAACAACAACAGCAACCACTACTGTGCTTATTCACTGCTCACAAGGACACTAAGCATGCAGCAATGAGTTGTACTGTTGAACACGGCAGCATTGACATTAAACCAGCCATGCCTTGCAGTCCTGTGGCTGTCCTTGAATGCTCTTGGCTAAAAGTAACCAATTTATTTTAGTCAGTTGATAGCCTAACACTAGTTTGAATGTTTGTTTTTGTTTCTTCTTTTTCTGCTTTCAAACAGGCATAGCCATCTTATTTCGCAAACCCATGAAGGAGCCACCAAAGCTGTTCTCCTTTATGTCACCATTTTCGGGCGACGTTTGGCTGTGGCTGGGCATTGCCTATGTTGCGGTCTCGCTGAGTATGTTTGTACTGAGTCGTCTATCGCCACCGGAGTGGGATAATCCGTATCCTTGCATTGAAGAGCCTACGGAACTAGAGAACCAATTTACTTTTATAAATTGCTTTTGGTATGCCATGGGAACACTGCTGCAACAGGGCTCCGAATTAGCACCAAAGTAAGTAGTACAAATTGTGCATTGTGGATATAAGGGTGGAGGTTAAGAAAACATAAAACACACTCACTCAGCTTCTATAAGCTCAAATTGGTTTACTTTGTCAGCTGGCTATGAAGCTCTACGTATTAAGGAAAAATAAGAGAAAAAATATAAATTTTGTATTTAGATAAAATTTCACAGAAATTTTGTCTTTAGATAAAATTTCATAGAAATTTTGTCTTTAGATAAAATTTCATAGAAATTTTGTCGTTAGATAAAATTTCATAGAAATTTTGTCGTTAGATAAAATTTCATAGAAATTTTGTCTTTAGATAAAATTTCATAGAAATTTTGTCTTTAGATAAAATTTCATAGAAATTTTGTCTTTAGATAAAATTTCATAGAAATTTTGTCTTTAGATAAAATTTCATAGAAATTTTGTCTTTAGATAAAATTTCATAGAAATTTTGTCTTTAGATAAAATTTCATAGAAATTTTGTCTTTAGATAAAATTTCATAGAAATTTTGTCTTTAGATAAAATTTCATAGAAATTTTGTCTTTAGATAAAATTTCATAGAAATTATGTCTTTAGAGAAAATTTCATAGAAATTTTGTCTTTAGAGAAAATTTCATAGAAATTTTGTCTTTAGAGAAAATTTCATAGAAATTTTGTCTTTAGAGAAAATTTCATAGAAATTTTGTCTTTAGAGAAAATTTCATAGAAATTTTGTCTTTAGAGAAAATTTCATAGAAATTTTGTCTTTAGAGAAAATTTCATAGAAATTTTGTCTTTAGAGAAAATTTCATAGAAATTTTGTCTTTAGAGAAAATTTCATAGAAATTTTGTCTTTAGAGAAAATTTCATAGAAATTTTGTCTTTAGAGAAAATTTCGAGCTGTAGCAACCAAAGCGAACAGACGTGTATTTTAAACTGCGCATCACCGAATATTTTATGCTCTCTTAAAGCAAAAAACAGTCGACTAAATTACCAACTTTTTATTTTCCCTATCGTGGTACATAGAGTTTTTGATAATTCTTAACATGTCACTATTACAAGTTCCATGCAACAAGTGTGCTCAATGTTCTTTACCTATAACAACAATACAATTCGTGCGGTGCTATCATTGTAATCGCAGTTTTCATCATAGCCCTTGTTGTTCCCTTTCTGAAAGTTCTCATGTAAGCATGAGTCAAACTAAAAAAAACGATTGGAAATGTCATATATGCAAACCAAGAAAATCCCCCAACAATGCATACAAGACATTTGTCTTCGGCGACACAAACAACACAAGCCAGAGCAACGAATCGCCAAAAACAAATACAGGCGAACAACAGCCACACAGCAGCAAACAAAACAAGCAGCAAAGAGAAGACGATGAATCTAACAACAACAACAACAAACGTTTCAAAGACACAGAAGTCACATCTATCAACACAAACAACAGCAGCAGCAACGAGCCAGTGAATACACGTGAAGACATTGCCGAACTCAAATCCGGAATGGTCGACCTCAAGAGCAGCTTACAGCTTATAGCAACAAGTATATCATCTCTAAGCAATGATCTCAAATCGCATATGGATTCAGCATTAGCAGAGATGAACAAAAATGTAGCGACCATAGCAGCACAAGTGAGTGAACTGCAGAGGAAGGACAAGGAAAAAGCAGAGCAAATCGAAGAGCTTAACAAACGGGTACAAAGACTTGAACAACAATATATTGAGAGAAACATTGAAATTAGCAACGTGGAAGATATGGATATTGAATCTGAAGTGGTTGTAAAGAGAATAGCGGATGCTTTGGGAGTAGAAATGAGTAAAGATCATATAAGCAGAGCCTTTAAAATAAAACGAAAAAAGAAAATAGTTGTAGAGTTTACATCTCTTAATAAGAAGAAAGAGATTATGAGCAGTTTGCGAGGCCATCGAATTAAATCAAGTGTGGTGAGAGGAGAAGCAGAAATTGAAAGCGATGGATACGTATACATAAATGATGAGTTAACTCTGTACAATAAGCGCCTTTATGGGCAGCAAAATTAAAAGCAAAGGAAAGTGGGTGGAAATATGTGTGGGTGCGTAATGGATGTATACATGCTAGGAAAAATGAAAACTCGTCTTTTATTATTTTACAAAACTCAACGGATCTCGAATCTATAAATAATTAGAATCTAATGCTTAAAAAAAAGCCAAACCAAAGATATATAAAATATTTTTTGCAAAAGATAAACAATTTTTTTTCCCAAACGATACAAAAGCAAAACGAAACAGAAAAAAGAAAACTAAAATTTGGATATTAATCCCGCAATAATGAATTACATATATGAAACTATAAACAATTTTAGTGAAATCAAAAATGAAGTTATGAATTTTCCTTTATCTATCTTACACATTAATATAAGATCGCTTAGAAAAAATTTTAATGCGTTATTAACATACATAAAAAATATTATTAATAAAACAGATCTAATAATACTATCGGAAACTAACATAACAAGTGATGAAAATGCTTTATACGGAATTGCTGGATTTAGCTCAATATTTGCGAATAGAGAGGGAAGAGGAGGAGGTATTGCTATATATGTAAATGAGAATATTAAGTACAGCAATATACAAACACACATGAGCTCAGCCGAGTCGTTAAGAATAGACCTCACTACTACACACGATACAATAATTTCTGTCATATCAATCTATCGGCCACCAAAACTGAGTCAAAAAAGGTTCTTAAAAGAGTTAGAAGAAAATATCAACAATGTAAGTAAAAAACATGAACTAATAGTTGTGGGAGATATGAATATAGATATTAAAAAGAAAAACACTACTACAATAAATTACCTTGGAATGCTCTCTTCTCATGGACTTCAATGCATGGTCTCAGAAACAACAAGAGAAAACTTTAATGGCAATACGAATACATGCATAGACCACCTTTTCATAAGATGCAACAGAAAAAGAGAAAGAGCTTATGCAGCCGTGATAACTGCAGCAATAGCCGACCATTATGCTCTTTTGGGATGTCTAGACCAGATTAAAGACTCTAACAGAGTAAACAGAGAGAACGCACAGGGTGATACCAATGTAAAACTCAACAATATTAAAATAAACCAATTGGTTACTGAAACAAATTGGTCCTTACTAATCAACCAATCAAATAATGTCAATGATATTTATTTAAAATTTAATGAAAAATTCAAAGACATATACAAAAAAAGTGAATACATATCAAAAAAACAAACAAAAAAACGTAATCCACACCCGTGGTTAAACAATGAAATATTGAAAAGCTGTGAAATCCGTGATAAATTACACAAAAGATGGATAAAAAACAAAAATAATAAAACCAATGAAAATACTTACAAGACCTTTAATAATAAATTAAATAAAAAAATAAATCATGCAAAAAATGAATATAACTACAATCAATTTCTACAAAACCAAAATAACATACGTGGAACGTGGCAAATTATAAACAGAATAACCGGTAAAAAAATTGCAAATGTTGATGAAACCATAAAACGAAATTTTCCGAAACAAAACGTACAACATTTAACCGATAAGTTTGCCTATACACTAGAAAACAATGTTAATAACATAATTCATGCCTGCAATGTCCAAACCAGCAGAAGTCCTAGTAATCTTATGTGTAATACTATCTACATGGAGGAAGCTAATGAAGAAGAAATATTAAACATATTAAAAACACTGAACGCCAAAAAAAGTCCTGGAATTGATGGTATAAGAGCAATTGATATTAAAATGAACGCTGAATGTCTCACACCGATAATTACCACATTAATAAATAGAAGCCTAAATGATTCAGTTGTTCCGGAAATTCTAAAAACTTCCATAGTACGGCCTATCTACAAAAGCGGAAGCAAGTCCGATCTTAACAATTACAGACCCATAGCTATTTTATCGGTAATAGAAAAAGTATTAGAAGAAATTGTGGTGAGAAGACTTAATAGTTTCTTAACTAAACATAAAATAATTAGCAACAATCAATTTGGCTTCCAAAGAGGCAAAAACATAAATCAACTTCTCGGGTAGTTTTCTAATTGTATTAACCGCAATCTTAACATAAACAACCAGTGTTTAGCCTTATTTATCGATTTTAGTAAAGCATTCGACACCTTGCCACATGAAAAATTACTAAATACTTTGGAAAACTGCGGAATACGAGGGATTTGCCTAAACTGGTTCAAAAGTTACCTTAATTGTAGAAACTACAGAGTAAATATAGACAACACGTTGAGCAGCCAAATTACAACAAACTTTGGTGTACCTCAAGGATCAAAATTGGGACCAATACTGTACATTATCTACACAAATGAAATGGTAAAATTACTTAAACATAGCGAAGTTTTTTCATATGCAGACGACACTGCTATTATAGTTACGCATAAAAATGTAAAAGAAGCGGAAAAGATTATGCAAAATGAGTTTACAGAATTATGTAAATGGTGTCACGATAATGGCCTAATAATAAACTCAAAAAAAACAAAATTAATGCACATTAGACCTAGACATATACCAAACTCAAATATGGAAATAAAATTCCATGATTTCGATTGCTTACATAATCGAAACGTAACAAGTAATGAATGTTGCAAAACAAATATCGAATTGGTTGAATCATATAAATATCTGGGTGTGCATCTTGACCACAACTTCAAGTGGAAAATACATATCCAACAACTAACGAAAAAGTTACGAAAATCTATGTTCGCATTGTATCACCTAAGCAACTGCTCACCATTTTTTGTGTTAAAGCAAGCTTATTTTTCACTGATAGAATCACAGCTACGGCATGGAATTACCGCTTGGGGCAAATCAAAGCAATGCAAAGTACTCCAAAAATATCAAAATCGACTCATTAAACTGCTTAACAAAAGTAACAAAACACCACAAACCAATCAACAAGACACAAGATTAAATGCAAACACGTCAAGAGAGAACAACCTATTTAAAACTCTCCATATACTTAATATCGATGGTATATACAACGCGACAATATCCCAAGAATTCTACAATTCAGAATTCTTACAACGTATACGCCACTCCAGGAATACACGGAACAAACACAATGGTAAATACCATATACCCAGACACAACAACGACTACGGCAAACTCTCATTGGAAATAACGCTACCAACATTTCTAAATAGATTACCGATAGATATATTAAATACAAATAATAAAGCAATAAGAGGCAGAATGATCAAAAAATACTTGTTATCATATTAATAAGAAAATGTTTTTAGATATTTTTATTAAATAATACAATTTAGAATAACAATATGAAATCTAATTTTCTACAGCTTAGCTGAACCTTTATCCTGCAGACAAGACGAAATGGCTTCGCGGGAAATTATAATTTTTAAGATTTTTATTAAATATTATTATATATGTGAAATTGTATGAATTTTATTATATAATTAAATAAAATAAAATAATAATAAAATAATAAAAAAAAA